>NC_134556.1:13980575-14129459 GCF_025594145.1 Primulina tabacum | reverse complement strand
CGTCAGGATCTGGTGAGTTTGTCCTTTATACCGATGCTTCGAAGCTTGGTTTAGGTGCAGTTTTGATGCAGCATGGGAGAGTGATAGCGTATGCTTCTCGACAGCCGAAAATCCACGAGAAGAATTACCCTACCCATGATCTGGAGTTAGCGGCCGTAGTTTTTGCTTGAAGATTTGGAGGCACTATCTGTATGGGGAGAAGTGTCAGATCTTTACCGACCATAAGAGCCTCAAGTATTTCTTTACGCAGAAGGAGCTGAACATGCGTCAGAGACGTTGGTTGGAGCTTGTGAAAGACTACGATTGTGACATTAGCTACCACCCGGGTAAAGCTAATGTAGTTGCGGATGCTTTGAGCAGGAAAGTCGCAGTGATGGCTCATTTGACGATTCAGAAACCTCTTCAGATTGAGATGCAGAGGTTTGATCTTGAGACTTACCCTCAAGGTAGAGTTCCTCGTTTATCTACCTTGACTATCCAGTCCTCTCTTTTTGACCGTATTCGCAGCGGTCAGGCAGCAGATGAGCAGTTGGCACAGTGGAAGAAGAGAGATGAAGCTAAGGGCAGTGTTTTGTATTCAGTCAGCGACGGTATTGTGAGATACCGAGATAGGATATGGGTTCCCAGCAGTGATTCTATCCGGGCAGACAGCTTATCAGAGGCCCATACGTCCCCGTACTCCATTCACCCTGGGAGTACGAAGATGTACAAAGATCTGCAGCTATTGTATTGGTGGCCAAGGATGAAGAAGGACATCAGGCGTTTTGTATCCGAGTGCCTGACTTGCCAGTTAGTGAAGGCCGAGCATCAGAGACCAGCAGGTTTGCTCAAGCCTCTCCCTATTCCCGAGTGGAAGTGGGAGAATGTTACCATGGACTTTGTGACCGGATTGCCGAGGTCAGCCAGAGGATCGAATGCTATCTGGGTGATTGTAGATCGTCTTACCAAATCAGCGCACTTCTTGCCTATTAAGACGACTTTCACCATGGTTCAGTATGCAGAGCTGTATATCCGAGAGATAGTCCGACTCCACGGTATTCCAGTTTCTATCGTATCCGACAGAGATCCCAGATTCACTTCCTCGTTTTGGAAGAGTTTGCATTCGACTTTGGGTACGAAGTTGCTGTTTAGCACAGCTTTCCATCCGCAGACAGATGGACAGTCGGAGCGAGTTATTCAGATCTTAGAGGATCTTCTCCGTGCTTGCGTCATTGATTTCTCTGGGAGTTGGGAGTCGAACTTACCATTGTAGAGTTCACCTATAACAACAGTTTCCAGTCGTCCATAGGTATGGCTCCGTATGAGGCGCTGTATGGTCGCAAGTGTAGATCTCCTGTTCATTGGGATGAAGTAGGAGAGAGAGCAGAGTTGGGTCCAGAGATTGTTCAGCAGGCAGCAGATGTAGTAGTCAAGATCCGTGATAGGATGAGGACTGCCCAGAGCCGACAGAAGAGTTATGCCGATCAGCGGAGGAGAGAGTTAGAGTTTGCAGTGGGCGATCATGTCTTCGTGAAAGTGGCACCTATGAAGGGTGTCATGAGATTTGGCAAGAAAGGGAAGCTCAGTCCGAGATTCATTGGACCGTTTGAGATCCTTGACAGAGTTGGGACGCTTGCTTATCGTGTGGCTCTTCCACCAAATCTGGCCGGAGTACACAATGTCTTTCACGTCTCCATGCTGAGGAAGTATATGGCAAATCCTTCGCATGTGCTGAATTTCGAGCCGTTACAGCTTACTCCGAACTTATCTTATGAGGAGAGACCCGTGCAGATCCTAGACAGACAGGAGAAGAAACTTCGGAACAAGTTGGTTAAGCGAGTCAAAGTCAAATGGCTCAACCATTCAGAGGAGGAAGCTACGTGGGAGTCTGAGCCGGAGATGAGAAGTAGATACCCCGAGTTATTCGGTGAGTTCTAATTTCGAGGACGAAATTTATTTAAGGGGGGAAGGATTGTAGAACCCGTAAATCAGTAGACGTATAAGCCATGCATAATTCTAGATTTTTAAATTTAATTGACTTCATTGCATAATTATTTTAAATGCATTTGTTTGAAGTTAATTATTTATTATTTCAGTTCAGCAGTTTGATTTTTAGCATTTCAGTTATTTCAGTGAGGCCGGACTGGAGTTGGAGTTTTGAGATAGAATTTAAGATTCGAGAAATATTTCCAGAAGTTAATTTAGCTAGTAACTAAGTTCATTTAAGTTAAAAAAAGAAGTTTAAGGAATTATTTAAGTTAGTTGAGGATTTTAATTTAATTATTGGGGGTGATTAAGAAATGAGCTCATTTAAGTTATTAAATTAAGGGGTTAGCTCACTAAATTATTTAAAGGATTAGTAAGGCTTTCAAGGATTATTAGTTGACTAGATAATCAACATTTCCCTTTATTTTATCATGCATTTTTCGGCCACCCTTAGTGCTAGAAGATTCATTTTCCAACTCACCAACTTTGACCAATTCTTTGCATGTAATTAGTAGGATAATTCTAGGATTTTTGGGAGCACAATTTAATTAAATAAATGGACATATCCTAGTCTAGAATCAAGCTAAATTTCGGCCACCACCTCCTAGAAGCATCCACCAACTCATTTGATATCAATTCAAAATTCAAATTCAAAAGGGGAGTGGACTTGGTCTTGATATGATCCTATTTTTGTGCACCCTTCTCCTCACCTTCATAACCATCACTCCCCCCTCCACCTCCACCGAAAATAAGACCCCTTTTCAGTAGAAAAAACGTGGATAGCAGCTAGGGAGAAAGGGAGAAAAATCGAGAGCCAAGAAAGGTAGAGAAGCAAGCCACTCCGTCTCCTCCGCGCCGTCTCGTCTCTTCTTTTCGTTTTCTTTCGAAACGAAACCAGGCATGTCTAGATTTCTTTCAAACCTCAATCAAGTCATATTATCATTTATTTTTCAGTACATGATCATGTTTTAGCAAGCAAAAACCGAGATACATGTCAAAATATTTTGGGAACACACATGCAGAATTTCGGCTCTTCATGGCAAGCTTCACGTTTTCTTTTGGTTTGTGAGTTTCAGGTATTGGATCGACTCCAGGCTCCCAAGGCGACTTGTATACATGTAGTAGGATGCATTAGGACCATGTTGGTCCATTCAAACCAGCCCCATACTTGCTGGAAAACCGAAATGACAGCAAGTTCCCCATAAGTGCAGAAATGTTGTTCGAAAAATTTCAGTTTTGTGTCAAGGGTTGTGGATCTGATCTTGGCTGCCCCAAGGGCCTTTAGCCATGGTTGGATCACTTCCCTAGCATGTCTAAGACGTGACTAAGTTGCCCTTTTGGTGGCTTGGTCCATGGCTCATCGGTTTTTAAATAATCAACAAGAACAGCCCCTTTCCCCATTCGGCCCTTCCATTTTTCAGCATATGGTTCGTTTCTTTTGTGGCTTGGTGTGGATCTTGGTTGGCCTATGGCCCTTAGCCACGGTTCATATCATGCTCCTAGATGTCTAGATCGTGCCATGGTCAATCAAATGGCCACTGGAACGACGCAAGACATCGATCATAGCATAAACACTACACACGCATGCACGTTGCTCTCGGTTGGACCCTTCGGTTAAGATTTGGTGTGATGCGGATTGTGGCTGGCCTAGGGCCCTTAGCCATGGTTCAAATCATTCCTTGGGATGTTGGTAAGAGTCTCTGGTCGGTGGTTCACGCCCCTAATGGCCGATAGTCTCGAAACCAATGCAAGTCTTGTAGTGCGCAGCTGCTGTATTTTTTTGACAGCAAGTATGCTGCTGTTCAGAAGCGTCGTTTGAGTTCTTGGTTGGCTTTTAGCCCATGGCCTTGGACTGGACAGTGCCTCATTGAGTTAGGAAGGTCATGTTTTTGACCGTTCGTCATTTGGATCATTTTTGAGGTCGTACGAGAATTTACGGTGCAATGTGCCAAATTGACTCTCGAAAGAGCGTTTCGTGTTTTGGCCTCCATTCCACCTAGATTTCGACCCTATCATTTTAGGAACATTATTTTATGATTTTTCAGCGTACTTTAATCATGACTATACGTCGGTTCAGGTTGGCTCGGAGTCATGATTAAATGCGAAGTCATTAGGCGTCATAGTCGCATCTTTTGAACGTAAATTGCATAGTTGGTCATGTTTAAGCTATTGCATATTTTTCATGGCACAGTTAGGTTACAGCGAGCCTGGGAACGATCCAATCCAATCCAGTTGGTAAAATTACAGGAATTTTCATTACGCCAGTTAATTATTTTACGTGCATTAAATAGAAAATGATTATTTTTGAGATTTATGCGATATGGCTTGTGGTTCATTCACTATGTGGGAGTGTTATTTTATACGGTCGCCAGTGACCGATCAGTTCAGTATGGTACCACCCGGTCGCCAGTGACCGGCCAGCTCAGATCAGTTTCAGCCTCCCCGGTAGCCAGTTACCGATCAGTTCAGCTTAGTGCAGTGGCCACAGGCGTAAAACATAATCTCAACAGAAAATTTTACCAGATATTTCAGTACAGGCTCCAAGGAGCAAATATTTTTACAGTGACTTCCAGTTCAGTTATGCACGTATTATAATTGCTCAGTACAGATTATTTTCAGTATGCCTCAGGACAGGATATTTTATCACATGCATATTTTAAATTCAGATTTTTACTCGTTACCTGCGATTTATGCATGCTGAGTCTTTAGGCTCACTAGACTTGATTGTTGTAGGTACTGATGAGGCCAGGGCCGAGGGCGAGGACCAGTGAGCCAGCTTGGGTCGGCAGTAGTGGCACCCGAGGACCTCAGAGCAGCAGTTGTTATTTTCTTCGCAAACAATTTTTATTAGTTGTTGGATATTTTTAAATCGTTGTTGTTGGCAAAACTTTGATTTTCTTCCGCTGCAATATTTTGAAATATTGGACTTGATTCACCAGTGATTTTATGAATGAGGCCATTTAAGTTCTTTTAAAAAGAAAATTTTTAATTTTTCCGCAAATTTTCAAGAAAGGAGTTTTAGGCCCTTCACATGACCGTTTGTCATTTGGATCAGAGTTGAATTCGGGAATTTCAGTAGATCAGAAATATAATCAGAATGTTCAGAGCTTAATTTCAATAATCAGAACAGAGCATCGATCAGAGTGACAGATATGTGATTTTACGGTAGGAGAATGATTATCTTGTGATGTCAGATGTTTTAGAATTGTATAACAGAATTTGTTATCGACACTCAGAACCAAATACCAGGTAGGTATTTTTCTTTAATTTATATTATTAACTGATTGTTTATACCAAATAGTTCGAATTGGAAATGACAGATAGGGTCAGAAGCGCACAGAAAGAGATTCAGTAGTTATTCCAGTAACAGAAAGCATATGATAATTCGAACAGATAGTTTTGATATAGACCGATAGCCGCCAAGGAATTCCATTAATAACAGGCCGTTTTGAGCAGCTGTGAATGGAATATGGGCTGAATTGGACCCACTTAAATCAGTTATGGCAGAATTTATGCTGAAATATTGGCAGAATTTGTACTGAAATGTCTAAATCGCCAATAAATGAAGATAGAAAGATAGAAATCAGAAGAGTTATTACAGAATTTGTATATTCTTGACTAGACATGGGGAATATATTTCGATGAATTTCGTAATAAGACCACTGCAATACTTTCCAGATTATGATATGATATGATTGTGATTGACAGATTGTTCAATCTATATCTATTAGTTTGTACAAGATGACGTACAAACATGACCAGATGACAAAGATCGATGTCAAAGAAATGGTCAGATTGAGCAGAATGTAGAACTAGACTATATCAGATTGTGATTTTGATTGAGTTTGTAATTGTGGCAGAACGTACTATGAACTCATTCATATATTATCCACCGACTGACAGATAGCCAGAATGTACTATCCGGATATTGAGAGATATCCAGGGAGTGGCAGTGCTGGATGCTAGCACCAGTTGATATGACATATTGTCGCTGTGTGAATTATTGTACGATCATAGTTATCAGATGACCGGATGGATAATGAAATAGTTACAGACGATACATTGTACAGTGAGTACTGCAGATTTCTTTGGTATAAGAATAATATCTCGGAGATACCTGAGATAAGATTTGATACAGTCAGAGATGTGACAAAGAAAATGTAGCTAATTCAGAAGAAAATAAAGATAGCTCAGACCAAACAGACTTAATACGCCAACGTCGGATGATGATGATTGGTATTTGGGGCCGAAGACTTAATATATCCTTGACTGGGATAAACAGATTTGATATCAGCTAATGATATTGATTTGGTATGAGCCGTTGATTGGTATATACGGATGTTGTATAGCCAGTATTTTGCGATTGATTCGATTAAAATGATTTCGAGTGGTATTATGATTTTATGCTTCTTGAATGACTACTCCGGTCTGGAATCAGAGATCCGTGAAAGGAAGAAAATTTAGAACGAAGAATATTCTACTGTTGCATATACAGTAAAGTCGACGGAGCATTAGAAATATTCCTTGAAAGACAGAATCTGATATGAGATTAAGATTTCAGAATGGATTCATTGACATGAGTTTTGATTTAAACTCTATATACATTCCTTCTGATATGTCTGAATTAATTGCTTGTGATTTCGAGGACGAAATCATTTCTTAGAGGGGGAGAAATGTAAGGCTCGAGATTTATTAGTCTTCATTGATGTGATATTCGGAAGATATGAGTATGCATGACATGTAATGAGAAGCACTAAATGAGATTATGAAGTGTTGCATAAAGTGTAGACCGCACCCGCGCTACGAACAAGACCGCACCCGCGGTTGATGGACAGAGAGTTGGAGATTAATTACGGAAGTGACATCGCACCCGCGGTGCTAGACAGATTGCACCCGCGGTGTTGTACCAGTAGGGTCAGCGCACCCGTGTTAAAAGACAGAGCGCACCCGCGGTCCAAGCTTCGGGGAAAGTTGATGCATATCAATACATGGAGCGCACCCGCGGTGCAAAAGTGAGCGCACCAGCGGTGCGACGTGCAGTGTGAAGGTTTAGCCATTTGCTTGACATGCAATTGAGATATATATATATATATGTATTGATTCTCACGATTTCAGCATAAGAAATCGTGGGTTTTCCTTCAACAAATTTCTTAAAGCCTTCCATATCTTCAAATAGTGATTTTGAGATATCCGTGTATCAGAAGTCGAATCCGAACATAGTATCGTACTCCTCTCGCTACGAGCTATATAAGGACGTAAGTTTCGTTACGTTTAGACATGATTTGAATTTATGATATTGTCAGAATTGAATATGAATCAGATATGATGTTTCTGCTACAGTAGACATTGTATAACTGAAGTCAGATTAAAGAATAGACTGTTTATGAAATTGTTATGAATTTCAGAGTTGATTTAGTTGAGATTCTATATCAGAGTTGTGTTATTATTCAGATTTTGAGTTGTATAGATACTGGTTATGAATTCTTGTATTATATCTGTGATGTTGAGATAGACGGGGTTATCGTGACTATATTATTATGCCGTCGAAACATCAATAGATTGATATTAATCAGATTCAGTAATGATTTCGATTGTACCGTGATATCATTGATATGAATTAGATTGTACCTTGTTCAGATATGGATCAGATTATATACTGATGTGAGTATTGATCAGAACAGGTCTTGAATTGAGTTATATACTGATATGGTATTTATATGATCGTCATTATCAGATTTGGATATGGACAGATTGGAATACAAGACTTCGTCTTCATCAGACCAAGAAGAGAAAGGTATAAATGGATGTTCATTGGGAGATCGACTTGAGTTAGATTTAACTCGAGTTTCCCTAAATCACATACTTGTATGGTATTGTTTTTATACCTTTGTGTTTTAATGAGTATGTTTATTCTATTGAATTAGAAGTAGAAAGCAAAGAGCTATTAAGTAAGAGTCACTGACAAAGGGGTTAGATTGTGACAGACTTGTCACTGACCCATTGCACATTGTCAGAATAGGCTTAGTCTTGGTAGATACGCCAAGGCACTGGACGTTTGGTATATCGTTATGCTTCAGATACAGATAGCATTCTATACGATATAGATTAGACCAAAGTCCAGAAATAAGAACGTACCGCCACTGCGACTGGTAGTAGTAGGTGGGAGACTTGTTACGTTCTTATTCATCGGGATCCCTAGATTAGAATGAGAGATGAGTCGAGTTTTAGATATTGAGACTAGAATTTGATTTACAGATCCATATTGATTTATGTTTCGTAGATTACGATTCAGGTTTTATTTACAGATTGGTATGGATACATGTTGTTTGATTATGCTACATGTGATAAGATATAATTCATGCTTTTATGTTAATTCAGTTAACTGCATGTATACATTATTTATACTAGGATTTATTCTCATCGGAGTATCCGGCTGTTGTCTTGTTTGTATGTGTGCATGTCAACAGGTGGGGCAGGATCAGGGTCAAGAGGATGACGAGAGATCGAGATTAGAGTGGTGATTCCGGACTTGGATGTAGACTTGGTTTAATACTGAAAATTAGTAGTTGAACCTTAGACTAGTTTGAATAATTGTTGTACATTATTGTACTTTTATACTGAGATGTATATTAGTTAAATTCCATTACGTTCCGCACTTATATTTTAAAAAGAAAAATTTTTAGACCCTGTTTAACTTAATTGATAATTAAATCCCAAAGATGATTAAGAAGATGATTAGCGTCCGGGTCCCCACACTTTTAGTCTTTATCTGCCGGTAATTCAGACATTTCAATACAAATTCTGCCAAATCTGATCTCATCTGTTTCTATCAGGATAAAGGCTGAATCAACTATTGTGCATTTCTGACAACATCAGTCATTTCAAATCCGAAATATCTGGCACAACACATCGGCTATTCATATACAATGCAGTATCACCTACCTGATATACTGATCGATACCTTGTTCTGACTATCGCTAATTAAGTTCTGCCCATTCTGATCAACTTTCTGAACTGTTTCAACTCTCAACATCAGCTCTGATTCGGCTTGTACGGTATCGAGTCTCAACTGTATACAATCTGTATCAAATACTGCTGCAGAAAATAATCATTCTCAAGCAATTCAGAATAACAATCAGATACAGTAGCCTGCTAACTCATGCAACTACAAGTTTCTGACATTGATGTCGATCTCAGTCAACTAATCACAGTTTTACTGTACTAGAATCAACAGATATATCATCTTCAGATATAACAAACCCTGAATACAATATGTCTCAATCAAGATGCACATTTCAACAGTTTCTGTATACCACTTTCCAGTTCCTAGAATATTCAATACAATACTCAGTTATTCAACAAAATCAGTCATAATAATCGAATATACCAGAATATCATAGATCAACTAATCAGAGAATCCTCAAAATATTCTGAACACAGAGCTTATCAACTCCTCAATATAGCTGATACATCCCGAACGAGAAACATTCAATCAGATGTAACTCTCAGGCCGTAAATCTTTTAACTGATCTTTCAATTTAATTAGTATCATTCGGCACAAAGTTCTAGAGATAATAACAGTACCTGATATCGAGTCAAGGCTGAAATCAATCTTCTTGATTAAAGGCAAACCCGGAAGCTCATCTTGGACGACTTTAGCAACGCTTCTGTCACTAGCAAATCAGTCGATGATACGCTCCATCTCAGTAAATCAACTGAATACATAAGGAATCACTCCGTTTCTTTCGATAATCATCGAGTCATGAACATTACATATATCAAAAGTATTTTAAATCCAGAATCCTTACCGTACCATGTTCATTCTTCGGCCATTTCAGGTCCGAATCTTACCATTTCCTGGAAATGATCCGCGATAGCTCTGTACTTGGCCAACACATTGTAATGCCCGAGATTTTTGTTTGATACCTTTGAATTGTTATGTATTTTGACTAAAGGCGATGGAAGAACAGACGGGGAGAAACGACGTGCAAAACTTGAATACATTGATAAAGAGAGACCGCACCTGCGCTTAGTATTCTACCGCACCCGTGGTTGTGGCTCCTGAAATGTGGAAGATTTACAGTAGGGTTAACGCACCCGCGGTGAAAACAGGACCGCACCCGCTGTGGGGACCCGGACGCTAATCGTGTTCTTAATCCTCATTAGGACAATTTAATCAATGATAATAAACAGGGTCTAAATTTTATTTTTTTTTTAAAATACAAAGCGGAAACGTTATGTAAATCAATCTGAATTACATATTAAATACAAACATAGAAATCCTGTATTGTCTACAATAATTTACTAGGTTCAACTACATATCAGTACTGACTCCAAATTTACTTCTGAGCCCGGATCCAGCCTCGTTCTCTTCTTGACCCTGATCCTGTCCCACCTGTTGTCATGCACACATACAAACAAGACAACAGCCGGATAACTCCGGTGATAATAACATTCTCAGTATAAATCATGTATACATGCAATCATATAAACAATATAAAAGCATATAACAGATATTCATAACATGTATCAAAGTCAGAAGCATGAATCAAATATTCATCACATGTATTATACTCCTAAACATGAATCAATATCAAGAATAAATTATATTCTAAACATATACCATCATCAGGAACATAATTCAATATCAAACAATGAATCACTCTCCGTGATTTTCAGACTCAGACTCGACTCAGTCCTAATCTAGGGATCCCGATCGGAATAAGAACATACACCCACCTACACTCCCGATCGGGGTGGTGGTATGTTCTTATTCACGGACTTTGGCTCTTTCCATATTGAACACCAGTAATAGAAGAAACTCCAATTCTATCCACTCCGATATAGCCAAACGTCCGGTGTCTTGACCTAACCGTCACAGACTTTGGCATTTTCACCAATATCCTATCTCGTGACAATGTGCAATGTGCCAGTGACGATTCCATCACTATCCGACACTACTGTCACAAGATTACTCATGTACGACTAGACGTATCCGCCTATGACTTCGTACATAAATCAATAAATCAAAGATATCAATATCATTCAATTGCAAATAACAATGCAATAAAATAAAGTATGTGATTTCGGGAGACTCAAGTCAAACCTTACTCGAGTTGTGCAATCCCAACTCAACATTAATTTATACATTTATCTTCTCGATCTGACGAAGTCAAAGTCTCGAAGTCAAATCTGTCCATATCAATCTGAAATACAATATCGCATAGGCACAATCTCAATATGCAACTCAATTCAAAATCTAGTCTGAACAATGTTCAAATCAACATAATCTGATCAATATCGAATCAAGATACAATTTAATCCATATCGACGATATCACAATATAATCGAAGTCAGTACTGAATCTGATTAATATCAATCCACTGATGTTTCGACGGTATAACAATACAGTCTCAATAACCCCAGTAATATCAACATCACAGATTTAATACCACGAGGCAAAATCGATATCAATACAACTCATAATCTCAGCAATAACATATCATAATCTCAAATCTGTACAATCTCAGTCATATCATTTCAGAAAACCATAACAATTACATACACAGTCCGTTCTTCGATCTGACTTCAATTATATACTGATCAGTATACTCAGAACATATAATACCAGTCAAATCACAATTTCCCCCAATATCATAATTTCAAACAATACCAGAATTCAATAAAACTTACGTCCTGTTGTAGATGTCGTCGCTAGAAACTCGATACCAAAGTCGGATTACAATTCGAACGAACGGATCGAAGTATAAAGGCATAAGGATTTGGAGCTTCCCTCCCTCGGTTCTTTTCTTTCTTTCTTCTGAAGAATTTCAAGGTATATATATATATATATATACACACATTTACGCATGCAAGGCAAGTGGCTAAATGTGCATACTGCATGTCCCGCGCATATGCGCGACCAGCATCGGCGCATATGCGCGAGACACAAAGTCTCGGCGCGTAGCATCACGGCAGCTCGCGCATATGCGCGCCACATCGTCGCGCATATGCGCGGGGTCTTCTGCCAAACCCGCGCATGTGTGCGCACCAGATCGTGCAAGTGCGCGGATGGCATCTCCCTCGCACATATTTCGTGTCTTTTCTCGTCTTTCCCGGTCTGATTCATTCCGTCTATAATCACATCAATTAATCACTAAATCATTTTAGATTAACAGGATAAATTTCTCGGGCCTTACACCCGCGGTCGTCGATTTTGAAAAATTGGAAGGGGATGCCGTGAGCTGACCGCACCCGCGGTCAAGAAGGAGCGCACCCGCGGTGCTCTGTGTGAGAAATCCACCTTTGATTCTTATGTTGACACATGTCTTACTAAGTATATGTGTAAGCTTCTCTTTAGCACTTCCATCAGTCAAGGACCGAGAGTTTCTCCATAACACAATTCTTCAAAGCTTCTTCATAGCTTGGAATCCTGATTGTGCACAAACTGGTTACCCGATTTTCAATCCGAGCTAAGATTCTTGATTTCCTTATCACAAGCTTCAAGAGGATGTAAGTTGATTAGGCTCTGCTTGGGTGATACTTGTGTGTTGGGGAAATCATGATTTGAGTTATATTATGTGTTCTTGATATTAGGAGGATTATATAATTGAAAACGGATCGAAGAAATAATATCGTATATGATTGTTCTCAATTTCCAGCATAGATATATTCTGAATTTCTGCAGATTTTGAGATGCTATTGAGTATATTATGTTGGTTATGAGCTGAGGATTATGACTCGTTGATATGTATTGATATTTGAGTTATCGGTATCGAGAAATTACGCCGTTATGCCGTCAAATGTATCAAGACTGATTATTGATACATACATGTGTTGAATTGAGTTGTGGATTGATATTGTACATTCCAACATTGTTGTTTCAGAGTTGATCTTGACAGATTTGGCATTGAGACTTCGATTACGACAAAGATTGTACGACAAGAAGGTATAATTCATGTGAATTCGGGAAGATACAACTCAAATGAGATTCGATTTGAGTTTCCCAAAATCACATACTTGTTATGTTTGTACTTTATATTGATTTATATATATGTACTGAGATATGAGAGTCATTGGTAGATACGCCAATTTTCTAAACGTTCGGTGATATCGAAGCATAGGGGAAGATTCACTCCGATTATAGAATTCGATACAGACAGGACCGAATTTTAGGAATAAGATGTAACGCCACCCCGATTGGGAGAATAGGTGGGAGACCTGTTACATCTTATTCACACCGGGATCCCTAGAATTAGATATGAATTGAGTCAAAGATATGAGTTTGAATTACATTACTTGACTTATCCTGATTATGTTTTATAGTCTATAAGATGTATTGTTGTTGATTACATTCATGATAGTATGTTAATGATTTATATTTTGTATATGCATGTATACATGTTTTATACTGGGATTTGTTCTCACCGGAGTTTCCGGCTGTTGTTGTGTCTGTATGTGTGCATAACGACAGGTGGTACAGGATCTGGGTCGCGACAAAGATGAGAGATCGAGATAGCGTGGAGATTACGGGCATAGAAGAAGACTACTAGTGGTTTCTTACTAGACATGTACTACGTGTGGTGTGTAGTTAGTACTGAACACTAGTTTGTATACCTTTGAAATGAAACAAGACATGTATTTATGTTTGTTGAAATAAAAGAGAGAAAGTTATTGGGCTTGATTTATATACATTTGATTTAATGTTAAAAGCAAAATTTTGACCCACATTTTCTAGCAAATTTCCAATTAATCCCAAAAAGAATTGAGTTAGAGCCCGGGTCCCCACAACAGGTAGTATCAGAGCGATAGATCCTTTAGACTGAGATAGAGTAGAATGAGCGGGGTAGATTGAATTTTTTTCCTTGCTTTTGTGGTGCTAGTATGATTTATTGCTTTCCCTATTACATGTTGTCTTGTTATCTGAGTTGATTTACAGCATGTATTGATACGAACGCGGGTGGTCAAGCTCCAAGGAAGGCATGAGATCCTTTGCAGTTGCCGGAGGGACCAGTCACGAGGGGACGCCTAAAGAAGTTCAGGGAGGCACTACAGGGAGTCATGAGCAAGCATGAAGGGGTCGTGATGCATGGGAGTACGTCGGGAGGCAAAAGGAATATCATTCAAGCATTGTTGGAGACGGCCGAGACTCCACGGACGTGTACACGGACCTGTACACGGGGTCCGTTCCCTTTACAGCAGAGGATGAAGAATTCCAGTGTCTACACGGACCCGAGCACGGATCATTACATGGGGTCCGTGTCCTATGACATTTGCAAAAGCCGTGCGTACACGGACCCGTACACGGAGGTGGACACGGGGTCCGTGCCCCTTGTTTCCAGCTGAAGATGATTTTCCCGAGAGTACACGGACCCGTACACGGAGGTCTACACGGGGTCCGTGTCTGAGACGGCTGCGCGAGAATATTTTCCTTTCTAGAGTTTTAATTATTTTGGAGACTAGATTTTTGATATCTTTTTGTAATAGCCAAGCCTGGTGAACGGTATGGTTTAATTTTTCGTATGTTTATGGATTATTTGGTTTAGATGTTAAGAGTTGTGATTATGGGTCATAGTATTGTTGGTTATTATTGTTTTGTGGCATTGTTGATATTATTTGATGGTAGTTGTATTGTATCAGCGTTGCGATTCGATTTTAGTTGCATAAGAGTTTGTTTTGGCCGAGACCAGACCGCGCCCGCGGTAATTTGAGCAGCGCCCCCGCTGTCTTTATTGCAGCATTTTTGGTGGATTGCCGAACAGACACCGCACCCGCGGTCGTCAGTTTCAGAATTTTGGTTGTATTGCCGTAGGCACACCGCACCCGCGGTGCATGTTGGAGCGCACCTGCGGTCGATGAATAGTGAAAGCGTGTTTACGAGATTTAAGTGATATAAGGCATAGATTTGTTCACTTTTCCTCATTCTTTTCCCCTCATTCTCGATTCTTCTCCTCAAGTGAAGGCTAGGGTTCCATTTCCTTTCACTTCATCTCTTTGATTCTTGCATCTTGTTGGAGTTTTGTGTTGAGAGCAAGGTTTACTTGGGTTCATGGAAGCTAAGGTAAGCTTTTGGTTTAGTTTATTCTTGGTTATGGTGTTGGGAGAAATCATGGGTTTGGTGATTGTGTTGGTTTTATGGATTAATTGTTATGGGTTTATGATTATTGAGATGTTGGTGGTGTATTTCATGATTTATTGTTGTAGGTTGTGTACCAAGAGATATATTCTAGGTTCCAAGTGGTTGTAAGTGGAATTTCATTCCTTGTGCTCACATGATAATATGTGTATGGTGTTTCAATGGTTTTAATGTGCTATTCCCTTCATTTGATTCATGTTATGTATTGATACATTTTGTTGTATATTATGGAGGCATTTTATGTCTCAATTGTGAAAAAGGGAATACAAGAGAAAAAAGTCTTCAAAGTGTTTGATTTAATGCCAAAGAGAGAGTTTAAATGATTTATGGATTGATAGATACATAGTCAGAGATTGCATGCAATTAGTTGATCAACGACCATTGGCTTATATCCCTCAGAGTTGTCGATTTATATTGATGGGATATAGGTATAGAGACAGAGATACTATATAGATATCAATCCAACAGAGAAAAGAGAAATACCATCTTATTGTTATATTATGCTATGTTATTCATGTTTCAAGAGTTGATGTTATTTAATGACTTCAAAGCCATGTTTTACAGAGTATGATATATGTATCCATTGCTATGTAAGAGTTCCACTTGCTGAGTTTTTTACTCATTTCAGTTATTTCATGTGATGCAGATAAGAGCGACGGGCCAGGACGTTGATTGTGGGCCGGAGTCATATGCATATAGAGAAGGAAGGAAGAAAACTATTTTGATAACATTTTTCACATGATCACAAAAATAATATTTTGTATTTTTGTTGTATCATTTGATTGATCATGTATATACTCTTTATTATACATTGACATGTATTTTAAATCCTTCTTTCTTTTTAGAAAATTTTAAATTCCGCTGCTATTTTATTAAAACCGGTCGAGGTTGTCACATTTAGTGGTATCAGAGCACCGTTCTTCGGACCAATGCATATGACTTCGTCTACTTTCAACAGTCCGGGTATGTCTTCTTCTACATCTATTCATTGTTATTGGTTGATATGTATTGTGTGAGCACATTGTAGGAGTTATGCCTCCTAAGAGAAAGGCTTCAAAGGGTGAGGATAGTTCTTCCTCTAGAGTTGTCGATGAGTTCGACAAGTTGTTGAAAGAGCAAGCCAAGGTCCACAGTGAGCAGATCCAACAGTTACTACGTTTGCAAGGTACAGGTCAAGGTAGAGGTCAAGTGAGAGGCCAAGTGGCACAAGCAGTTGGTACTGATGGGATCTTTACTGCTTTCAAGAGGATGGATCCGCCTGAATTTGCAGGAAGCACTAATCCGTTGGTGGCAGTAGAATGGATCAAGGCACTTGAGGCTATTTTTGATCATCTCAACTATGCAGACAAAGACAGAGTTGGATGTGCAGTGTTCATGTTAGTCAAGGCTGCACGCAATTGGTGGAATGCTACCAAGGTTAGTGTGGATGTTCCGGCATTGAAGTGGTCAGAGTTCACTGATCTTTTCTATGACAAGTACTTCCCAGACGCACTTCGAGCTAGGAAGGTGACTGAGTTCTTGGAGCTTCGTCAAGGAGGTATGAATGTCGACGAGTACATTTTGAAATTTGAGGAGGGCTTTCTGTTTGCCCCGTATATTGCTTCCAATGACAAAGACAAAGGTGCTCATTTCATTAGAGGCCTTAGAGCAGAAATCAGAAGGGACATTAATATGTCGAAGGCTGTGACATTCAAAGAGATTGTGGCTAAAGCTCTGTTGGCCGAGCAAGATGAGAAAGACATTACTAGGGAGAGACAAGCGAGGCAGCAGGCCATTGCTCAAAGCGGACAAGGTTCAAGTCAAAGAGGAAAGGGCAGTTTCAAAGGGAAAGGCAAGTTAGAGCCGAGTCCTAAACCACCGGCAGTTCCATTTGATCCCGAGAAGCCATTGTGTCCCAAGTGCGGTAGGCATCATCGAAGAGAGTGCAGATTTGGTACTCATACTTGCTACAGATGTGGCACTGCATGCCATATTGCCAAGGATTGTCCAAGAGGGGTGAGTAAAGAGAAGGTGCAGGGACGCATCTTTACCATGACAAAGGAAGGTATAAACCATGATTCTTCTGTGATCTCTAGAACTATTTTAATTTCAGGCAGAGTAGCTACGACATTGATTGATACAGGTGCTACTCATTCTTTTATGTCTGAACTATTTTTGAGATCTTCGGGTTTAGTTCCTTCTGTTCTTCCCCTCCAGTTTAATGTTGTATTGCCTTCGGGGGATGTGTTGTGCCCGACATCTATTGTGTATACGTGCTATGTTCAAATTGATGAGCGAGTGGTTTATGCTGATTTGATTGTTATTCCGATGGTTGCGTTTGATATTATACTTGGCATGGATTGGCTATCAACCTATCGTGCAGTGATTGATTGCGTTGCTAAGACGGTGAAATTTGCAGATGATGGCAATAGGGAAGGTATGCTCGCCAGTGCAGGTACTTCGCTGGTCCTTCCTTTTATTTCATGTCTTGAGGCTAAGAAGTTGTTGTTTAGAGGTTGTGATAGGTTTTTGGCTTCGATTGTGGATGTGGATAGAATTGTGAAATTGAATATTGATGATATTGATGTGGTGAGAGAGTTTCCTGATGTTTTTGAGGATGATGTGCCGGGTTTGCCGCCGGACAGAGATGTGGAGTTTGTGATTGATCTAGTTCCAGGTATGGTTCCTATTTCTAAGGCTCCGTATAGAATGGCCCAAACAGAGTTGAAAGAGTTGAAGATGCAGTTGCAGGATATTTTGGATAAAGGTTTCATTCGGCCGAGTTCTTCGCCTTGGGGAGCTCCGGTTCTATTTGTCAAGAAGAAAGATGGGTTTTTGCGGCTTTGCATTGATTACAGAGAGATCAACAAAGTGACTATCAAGAATAAGTATCCGTTGCCACGGATAGATGATCTTTTTGACCAACTGCAAGGGGCCACCGTGTTTTCGAAGATTGATCTGCGATCTGGTTATTATCAGTTGAAAGTTAGGGAGTCTGATATCCCTAAGACGGCGTTACGGACCAGGTATGGTAATTATGAATTCCTTGTGATGTCTTTTGGTCTGACTAATGCTCCTTCAGTCTTCATGGATCTGATGAACCGAGTGTTCAAGCCGTATTTGGATTGCTTTGTCATTGTTTTCATCGATGACATATTGATTTATTCCAAGACCAGAGAGCTTCATTCAGAGCACATCAGAGTTGTTCTTCAGTTGTTGAGAGAGAAGCGGTTGTATGCTAAGTTGAAGAAATGTGAGTTCTGATTGGAGCAGATTTCTTTCTTAGGCCATGTTGTGTAATAGCCAAGCCTGGTGAACGGTATGGTTTAAGAT
The DNA here is from genome assembly GCF_025594145.1 of Primulina tabacum. Lineage (NCBI taxonomy): Eukaryota > Viridiplantae > Streptophyta > Magnoliopsida > Lamiales > Gesneriaceae > Primulina > Primulina tabacum. Next base: position 14,111,047 of record NC_134556.1, on the reverse strand, counting down.
TTCGTATGATTATTGGCTATTTGGGTAAGTTTAAGTATAGTTTTGATGTTAAGGATGGCGATTTATGATTTATAGTATTGTTGATGATAGATGTTGTGTAGTTTGATTGTAGTGTCATTACGATTAAATTCATGATAATTCGTATGTTGAGCCAATTGGTATGAGGCCAATTGGAGTGGTTAGATAAGACATAGAGGTGTAACTTTCTTATTTTGAGTTTTGTTCAAATCATTGTGGAAGGTAAGCCAAAAGTGCCCCGAAGTGTGTCGTGTGTTTCGACGTTCCTCCAGTGACACATGTTGGGAGATTTAGCATAAATTTTTACTCAGAGCTCCAAATGATCTGAAATTTTGAGAAGTTCAAGAAACGACATAGAGCTACAACTTTGTAGTTCACCATTTTTCCAAATTATGAAGGGAAGAGGCGTTTCGGAGGCAATCTTTGGAGAAGCTGTGCGTAGAGTGGAGAGCGCCCCCGCGCTCTAAAAGATGACCGCACCCGCGGTCTACTGTTTCAAATTTTTGGATGAGTTGCCGAAGGCATAGCGCACCCGCAGTGCATGGGCTAGCGCACCCGCGGTCTGTGAATAGTAAAGTCGTGTTTTTGGTGTTTTAAAGTATAAAATAGGTGGAGACTTCACTTTTCTCTCATTTCTTTCCCATTCTCTCGGTTTCTTCAGAGCAAGGAAGCTAGGGTTCCTTTTCCTTTCATTTCCTTCCTTTGATTCAAGCATTTTGTTGGATTATTGAAGTGAGATCAAGATAGTTTTGGGTTCAAGGAAACTAAGGTAAGCTTTTGGTCTAGTTTATTCTTAGTTTTTGGTGTTGGAGATGATATTGGTTTGTTGATGGTGTTGGTTTATGGATTAATTGATATGGGTTTTTGATTATTGAGATATTGATGGTATTATATATGGTTTATTGTTGTAGGAATTCAACCAATGGTTTTGATTGAAGGTGTTCTTGTTGGTAGTAAGTGGCATTTCATTCTTGTGCTCACATGATAATATATGTATGGTATTTCAATGGTTTTAATGTGCTATTCCCTTCATTTGATTCATGTTATGTATTGATACATTTTGTTGTATATTATGGAGGCATTTTATGTCTCAATTGTGAAAAAGGGAATACAAGAGAAAAAAGTCTTCAAAGTGTTTGATTTAATGCCAAAGAGAGAGTTTAAATGATTTATGGATTGATAGATACATAGTCAGAGATTGCATGCAATTAGTTGATCAACGACCATAGGCTTATATCCCTCAGAGTTATCGATTTATATCGATGGGATATAGGTACAGAGCCAGAGATACTATATAGATATCAATCCAACAGAGAAAAGAGAAATACCATCTTATTGTTATGTTATTGCTATGTTATTCATGTTTCTAGAGTTGATGGTATTTATTGATTTCAAAGTCATGTTTTTCAGAGTATGCTATCATTGCTATGTAAGAGTTCCACTTGCTGAGTTTTATACTTATTTCAGTTATTTCATGTGATGCACATAAGAGCGACGGGCCGGGACGTTGATTGTGGGCCGGAGTCATATGCATACCAAAGATGGAAGGAAGAAGATATTTTGATGGCATTTTGGACATGATCAAAAAAATGATATTTTGGATTTTGGTTTTATCATTTCATTGATCAAGTATTTACTTTGTTTGTAAAGAAGTTTATGTTAAAAACTTTTACCCTTCCTTCTTCAAGAAAATTTTAAATTCCGCTGTTATTTTATTAAAACCGGTCAGAGGTGTCACATTTATTGGTATCAGAGCACCGTTCTTCAGACCAATGCATATGACTTCGTCTACTTTTAACGGTCCGGGTATGTCTTCTTGTTCATCTATTCATTGTTATTGGGTTATATGTATTATGTGAGCACATTGTTGGAGTTATGCCTCCTAAGAGAAAGGCTTCAGAGGGTGAGGATAGTTCTTCATCTAGAGTTGTCGACGAGTTCGGCAAGTTATTGAAAGAGCAAGCCAAGGTCCATAGTGAGCAGATCCAACAGTTACTCCGTATGCAAGGTACAGGTCAAGGTAGAGGCCAAGGAAGAGACAAATTGGTTCAAACAGTTGGAACCGATGGGGTATTTACTGCTTTCAAGAGAATGGATCCGCCTGAGTTTGCAGGAAGCACTGATCCATTGGTGGCTGTAGAGTGGATCAAAGCACTTGAGGCGATCTTTGATCATCTCAACTATGAAGACATGGACAGAGTTGGTTGTGCAGTGTTTATGCTAGTCAAGGCTGCACGTATATGGTGGAATGCTACCAAAGTAGGTGTTGATGTTCCGGCAATGAAGTGGCAAGAGTTCACTGATCATTTCTATGACAAGTACTTTCCAGATGCACTTCGAGCTAGGAAGGTGACTGAATTTTTGGAGCTTCGCCAAGGAGATTTGAATGTTGGTGAGTACATTCTGAAGTTCGAGAAGGGCTGTCTGTTTGCCCCGTATATTGCTTCCAACGACAAGGATAAAGGTGCTCATTTCATTAGAGGCCTTCGAACAGAGATCCGGAGGGATATCAACATGTCGAAAGCTGTGACATTCAAAGAGATTGTGGTCAAGGCTTTGTTGGCCGAGCAAGATGAGAAAGACATTGCTAGAGAGAGACAGGCGAGGCAGCAGGCTATGGCTCAGAGAAGTCAAGGTTCAAGCCAAAGACGAAAAGATAGATTCAAAGGGAAAGGCAAGATGGAACCGAGTTTTAAAGTACCAGCAATTCCATTTGATCCAGAGAAGCCATTGTGTCCCAAGTGCAATAGGCCTCATAGAGGTGAGTGCAGGTTTGGTTCTTATACTTGTTACCGATGTGGCACTGCAGGCCATATTGCCAAAGATTGTCCGAGAGGATCGGGTAAAGAGAAGGTGCAGGGTCGCATCTTCAACATGACGAAGGAAGGTATAAATCTTGATTCTTCTGTGATCTCTAGTACTATTTTAATTTCAGGCAGAGTAGGTACGACATTGATAGATACAGGTGCTACTCATTCTTTTATGCCTGAATTATTTTTGAGATCTTTGGGTATAGTTCCTTCTGTTATTCCCCTCCAATTTAATGTTGTATTACCTTCGGGAGATGTGTTGTGCCCGACGTCTATTGTGTATTCATGTTCTGTTCAAATCGATGAGCGGGTGATTTATGTTGATTTGATTGTTATTCCGATGGTTGCGTTTGATATTGTACTTGGCATGGATTGGCTATCAACTTACAGTGCAGTGATTGATTGCGTTGCCAAGAAGGTAAAATTAGCAGATGATGGTAATAAGGAAGGTATGCTTGCCAGTTCAGGTACTTCGTTGGTTCTTCCTTTTATTTCGTGCCTTGAGGCTAAGAAATTGTTGTTTAGAGGTTGTGATGGGTTTTTGGCTTCGATTGTTGATATGGACGGAATTGTGAAATTGAATATTGATGATATTGATGTGGTGAGAGAGTTCTCTGATGTATTTGAGGATGATGTGCCCGGTTTGCCACCGGACAGAGATGTGGAGTTTGTGATTGATCTAGTTCCAGGTACGGTTCCTATTTCTAAGGCTCCATATAGAATGGCCCCTACAGAAATGAAAGAGTTGAAGACGCAGTTGCAAGATCTTTTGGATAAAGGTTTTATTCGGCCGAGTTTTTCGCCTTGGGGAGCTCCAGTTCTTTTTGTCAAAAAGAAAGATGGGTCTTTGCGGTTGTGCATTGACTATAGAGAAATCAACAAATTGACGATTAAGAATAAGTATCCGTTGCCACGGATAGATGATCTTTTTGACCAATTGCAGGGGGCTACAGTGTTTTCAAAGATTGATCTACGATCTGGTTATTATGAGTTGAAAGTTAGGGAATCTGATATCCCTAAGACGGAATTTCAGACCAGGTATGGTCATTACGAATTTCTGGTTATGTCGTTTGGTCTGACTAATGCTTCTTCAGTCTTCATGAATCTTATGAACCGTGTGTTCAAGTCGTATTTGGATAGTTTTGTCATTGTTTTTATTGATGACATATTGATCTATTCCAAGACCAGAGAGCTTCACTCAGAACACCTCAAAGTTGTTCTTCAGTTGTTGAGAGAGAAGAGTTTGTATGCTAAGTTGAAGAAGTGTGAGTTCTGGTTGGAGTAGATTTCTTTCTTAGGCCATGTTGTTTCGAAGGATGGTATAGCGGTTGATCCAGTAAAGATTGAGGCGATACAGAAGTGGCCTATTCCTACCACGGTATCAGAAGTACGCAGTTTTCTTGGTTTGGCGGGTTATTATCGTCGCTTTATTTCAGATTTTTCCAAGATTGCCCTGCCATTAACTAATCTGACGAGGAAGACTGTGAAGTTTGAGTGGTACAATGAATGTCAGAGTGGATTTCAAGAGTTAAAAGATAAGTTGACGACAGCTCCTGTTCTTGCATTGCCCGGTGGTTCAGAGGATTTTGTTGTTTTTACTGATGCGTCGAAGAAAGGTCTTGGTGTAGTGCTGATGCAGCGTGGAAAGGTTATAGCTTATGCTTCTCGCCAGTTGAAGGATTACGAGAAGAATTATCCTACGCATGATTTGGAGCTGGCAGCTGTAATGCCCTAGATTGTATGTGGATAAAATGAAAAGATGAAGTGTTGCTTGAAGAAAGAGACCTCACTCGCGCCTAGAGAAACACCGCACCCGCAGTGGATAGGCAAAAAGTTGGCCATTTTTACAGTAGGGTCACCGCACCCCCGGTCCAGAAGCAGCGCACCCGCGGTGCTGCTATAGTAGTACTACCGCACCCGTGGTGCAAACCAGACCGCACCCGCGGTCGGCGATGCTAGGATATTGATAGGGTTACCGAGAGTTAGGCGCACCCGCGGTCCAAGAAAGAGTGCACCCGCGGTTGATGGACAGAGAGTTGGAGATTATTTACAGAAGTGACACCGTACCCGCGGTGAGGAGGTACCGCACCCACGGTGCATGGCCAGTAGGGTAGGAAATTTTATGCGAAGCAGGACCGCACCCGCGGTCTACAAGACACCGCACCCGCGGTCGGCGAATGTGGAAAATGAAAAGTGGTGTCGAAGCTTAAGTGCACCCGCGGTCTAGACGGAGCGCACCCGCGGTGCCCTGTGCGAGAAAGCCACCCTTAATTCTTAGGAAGACACATGACATATATATAAATAGAAATGTGCTGAGTCTTCACTTTCACCACTTCCATCAGCTGAGAACGTGAGAGAGTGGGGAGAAGCTTCAATTCCTTTTGCTTTAAGGTTATGATTTTTGAAGAATTACACATCCAAACTTTAATCCAAGCATAGAATCTTGCTCTTTTCTTTAAGGGCTACAAAAGGATGTAGGTTTGGTTAAGTTTTAACATGTTTTGAAGTATACATGTTGGAGAAATGCTGATATACTTGTGATAATATGTTCTTGAGATGATTGATATCGTAGAAATGCAACCGGATCGTAGAACGGACGTTGTATGCTATAGTTATTATTTTTCAGCATTTTTAGAATTAAATATGCAGATTTTGAGTACTATCATGTGCTTATGATGATGATTATGAGTTGAGAATTATGAATTGGTGATATATGTTGAGAGATGGATTGACCGGTATCGAGAAATTACGTTGTTATGCCGTCAAATTGTTGATTGATATTAGAGATTAATAGAATATGTACCAACATTTCCATTTCAGATTTGGTATTGACATAATCGTCTTCGAGACTTTGACTACGACACAGATTGTGCGACGAAAGGTATAATTCATGTTTTGTTTGGGGAAGACACAACTCAAATGAGAATCAATTTGAGTTTCCCAACCAAATCACATACTAGAATAGTTGTTTATCTTTTGATATTAATTTGATTTGTTTATAGATTTATATTCAAATCTCTTGATAGGATGTTGTCTTGTTTATAGATTTATATTCAAGTCTTTGAGATAGGAGAGTCATTGCCAGACTTCCCAAACTAGATGTTCGGTGGTATCGACGCATCGGATCAGATTCACTCCGATTGTAGACATTCGATACAGACATGACCGAAGTCTAGGAATAAGACGTACAGTTACCCCGATTGGGAGGGTAGGTGACAGACAGTGACGTCTTATTCACACCGGGATCCCTAGAGTAGAGTCGATTCGAGTCAAGACATGATTTGATTTGAGTTGCAAGTTTAGATAGATCGGTTTCATAGACTATGGAGCCATTGTTATTGCTTTCATGCATGATTTATGATTTTGTATCAGCATGTATACATGTTTTATACTGGGATTTGTTCTCACCGGAGTTTCCGGCTGTTGTTATGTCTGTATGTGTGCATAACAACAGGTGGGGAAGGATCAGGGTCGCGACAGAGATGAGAGATAAAGATAGTGTGGTGACTACGGGCGCAGAAGAGCACTAGTGATGTTGTACTAGATTTGTACTACTCGTAGTTTATGGTTTGTATTAAACCCTAGTGATGTGTTGGTAGTAGGACATGACATGTATATTTTATGTGTTGTAATTAAATAAAGAAAGATATTATGTTTAGTGTTTACATTTGAATTAATGTTAAAAAGCGAAAATTTGACCCACATTTTGAATAAAGATCCAATTAATCCCAAAAAGAATTGAGTTAGAGCCCGGGTCCCCACAACAGGTGGTATCAGAGCAGTAGGTTCTGTAGACTGAGATAGAATAGAATGAGCGGGGTAGATCGAGTCTTGTTCCTTGCTTTTAATGTGCTAGTATGATTTAATGCTTTCCCTATTATATGTTGTATTGTATCTGAGTTTATTTACAGCATATACTTGTAAAGACTGAATCAGAACCGATTCTGGATCAGAGGTATATGATCAGAGGAGGGCTGAGACAGATTGTATAGATTGTATCCTAATCTGTTTGATAATCAGATATGCCGCCTAGAAGAATACCACAACCAGCTGCAGGTCAAGTGCTAGAACAGGGTAGTACGTCGGGTACTCAGATGGACGTGACTGCGACACCGATGGAGACTTTGTTGAAGAGATTTCAATCATTCCATCCACCTACCTTGAAGGGCACAGAAAATGCAGTGGATTGTGAAAGCTGGTTGGATGATATAGAGATGTTATTTGAATCACTTGCCTATACAGATGAACGTAGGGTGTAACTGATTGGGCATCAATTGCAAGAAGTGGCCAAGAGTTGGTGGCTAACGGCGAAACGAGCCTTAGAACATCGAGGTATTGATATTACTTGGAAAGTCTTTAAAGATGAATTTTATCAACGTTTCTTTCCAGTTTCATACAAAAAAGACAAAGGGGCAGAGTTCGCCAACTTGAGACAGGGGCAATGGAACATAGAGGAGTATGTTGCCAAATTCTCGTCCTTGCTTCGATTGCACCTCATGTAGCAGGGAATGATGAGGCAGTTGCCGATCAATTCATAAATGGTTTGAATCCGGATATCTTCACCCTAGTGAACACGGGGCAACCCAACACTTTTTCTGAGGCGCTGAATCGAGCGAAGGGAGCAGAGGCTGGCTTGATCAGGCAGCGAGGAGCTTCCTATAGTGTTCGGGTTCAGAGACCGCCACCGTTCGCCACACAGTTTCCACCACCTCCTCCTCGATTTGATATTGGAATCAGTAGTAGTGGGAAGAAAGATTCTTTGAAAGCTAAGGATAAGCAGTTCAAGAGAGCAGGGAGCAGTTCATCGAGCTCCAGTGGGTCAAGACAGAGAGGTCCTGGCCAGAGTACAGATGTGAGAGGTGTATATTGTACTACTTGTGGAGGCCGACATGCCACAGAGCAGTATCAGGGAGTGATGGGCAGATGTAACATATGTAAGCAACAGGGACATTTCGCCAGAGTCTGTCCCCAGAGAGGTGCACAGAGATTTCAGAGTGCAGGGTCATCAGCATCAGTGACTCAGCCTGAGAGGCAAGCTTCGTCTGTCAATTCCTTCCAGCCCACGCCTACACAGTCCCAGCCTAGAGCCAGAGGTGGCCAGACTGTAATAGCCAAGCCTGGTGTACAGTACGGTTTAAGTTTTCATAAGTTTATTGATTACTTGGTCAAGTTTAAGTATAGTTGAGTTTCGATTTAGGATTTATAGTATGGTTGGTTATAGATGATGTGTAGTGCTATTGTAGCGGCGTTACGATGAAATTCATGATAATTCGTATGTTGAGCAAATTGGTATGAGGCCAATTGGAGTGATTAGATAAGACATAGAGGTGTAACTTTCTTATTTTGAGTTTTGTTCAAATCATTGTGGAAGATAAGCCAAAAGTGCCCCGAAGTGTGTCGTACGTTTCGTCGTTCCTCCAGTGACACATGTTGGGAGATTTAGCATAACTTTTTACTCAGACCTCCAAATGATCTGAAATTTGGAGAGATTCAAGGAAATTTATAGGGATACAACTTTGTAGTTTACATCTTTTTCTAATTCGGAAGGAAAGAGGCGTTTCTGAAGTAATCTTTAACGTGGTAGTGCGCAGAGTGGTGCCCTAGCGGTAATATATGACCGTCCGAGCGCCACTACTTCTGGAAATTTGGGTTTCGGGCAAAATCATTGGCGCCCGAGCGGTAATTTTCGACCGCCCGAGCGCCGAGCACAGTACAAAAACGTGTTTTTGGATTTTAAGTAAATGCAAGAGTTGGTCTCATTTTTCTCATTCTTCCTTCTCACTTTTCGTTTCTTCTTCTCTCGGGAGACTAGGGTTCCAATTTATCTCCTTTCTTTTCTTTAATCCAAGCTTCTTATTAGTTATTTGTGTTGAGAGCAAGATTATTTTGGGATCAAGGAAGCTAAGGTAAGCTTTTGGTTTGGTTATTTCTTAGTTTTTGGTGTTTGAGATGATATGGGTTTGGTGATTGTGTTAATTTTATGGGTTTATTGGTATTGTTGTTGAATTATTGGGTTATTGATTGTGCAAATTATGGTTTATTGTTGTAGGATTGCTACCAAGAGTATAGAATCAAGGTTTCAAGTGGTTGTAAGTGGAATCTCATTCTTGTGCTCACATGATAGTATATGTATTGTGTTTCAATGGTTTTAACTTGTTATTCCCTTTCATTTGATCCATATTATGTATTGAATTACTTGATTGTATATTTGAGACAATTGAATGTCTCAATTGTGAAAAAGGGTATACAAGAGAAAAGAGTTTACAAAGTGTTTGATTAAATGCCCCAAAGAGAGTTTAAAATGATTTATGGATTAATAGATACATAGTCATAGATTGCGTGCAATAAGTTGATCAACGACCATAGGCTTATATCCCTAAGAGTTATCGATTTATATCGATGGGATATAGGTACAGAGACAGACATACTATATAGATATCAATCCAACAGAGAAAAGATAAATATCATCTTATAACAATTATTGCTATGTTATTCATGATTCAGAGTTGATGGTATTTAATGTTTTTAAAGCCATCTTTTACAGAGTATGCTATGTACATTGCTATATAAGAGTTCCACTTGCTGAGTTTTATACTCATTTCAGTTATTCATGTGATGCAGATAAGAGCGATGAACCAGGACGTTGATTGAAGCCGGGGTCATATGCATATAGAGATGGAAGGAAGTGGAAGATTATTTTGTTATACATGATCAAAATGATATTTTGTATTTTGACGCAACACTTTTTTGATCATGTATATTCTTTTGATGGTATATATATTGGAAATGTATTTTGAATCCTTCCTCCCTTTAAAGAAAAATTTTAAATTCCGCTGTTATTTTATAAAATGGGTCAGAGGTGTCACATTTAGTTGTATCAGAGCACCGTTCTTCGGACCAATGCATATGACTTCGTCTACTTTCATGTGAAGGCCCTCGAACTACTTGCTTGAAAATTTGCGGAAAATTAAAAATTTTCTTTTTAAAAGAACTTAAATGGCCTCATTCATAAAATCACTGGTGAATCAAGTTCAATATTTCAAAATATTGCAGCGGAAGAAAATCAAAGTTTTGCCAACAACAACGATTTAAAAATATCCAACAACTGATAAAAATTGTTTGCGAAGAAAATAACAACTGCTGCTCTGAGGTCCTCGGGTGCCACTACTGCCGACCCAAGCTGGCTCACTGGTCCCCGCCCTCGGCCCTGGCCTCATCAGTACCTACAACAATCAAGTCTAGTGAGCCTAAAGACTCAGCATGCATAAATCGCAGGTAACGAGTAAAAATCTGAATTTAAAATATGCATGTGATAAAATATCCTGTCCTGAGGCATACTGAAAATAATCTGTACTGAGCAATTATAATACGTGCATAACTGAACTGGAAGTCACTGTAAAAATATTTGCTCCTTGGAGCCTGTACTGAAATATCTGATAAAATTTTCTGTTGAGATTATGTTTTACGCCTGTGGCCACTGCACTAAGCTGAACTGATCGGTAACTGGCTACCGGGGAGGCTGAAACTGATCTGAGCTGGCCGGTCACTGGCGACCGGGTGGTACCATACTGAACTGATCGATCACTGGCGACCGTATAAAATAACACTCCCACATAGTGAATGAACCACAAGCCATATCGCATAAATCTCAAAAATAATCATTTTCTATTTAATGCACGTAAAATAATTAACTGGCATAATGAAAATTCCTGTAATTTTACCAACTGGATTGGATTGGATCGTTCCCAGGCTCGCTGCAACTTAACTATGCCATGAAAATTATGCAATAGCTTAAACTTGACCAACTATGCAATTTACGTTCAAAAGATGCGACTATGACGCCTAATGACTTCGCATTTAATCATGACTCCGAGCCAACCTGAACCGACACTGAACCGACATATAGTCATGATTAAAATACGCTGAAAAATCATAAAATAATGCTCCTAAAATGATAGGGTCGAAATCTAGGTGAAATGGAGGCCAAAACACGAAACGCTCTTTCGAGAGTCAATTTGGCACATTGCACCGTAAATTCTCGTACGACCTCAAAAATGATCCAAATGACAAACGGTCAAAAACATGACCTTTCCAACTCAATGAGGCACTGTCCAGTCCAAGGCCATGGGCTAAAAGCCAACCAAGAACTCGAACGAGCCTCTGAACCGACACAGCAACTTGCTGTAATTTCCAGCAGCTGCGCAACTACAAGACTTGCATTGGTTTCGAGACTATCGGCCATTAGGGGCGTGAACCACCGACCAGAGACTCTTACCAACATCCCAAGGAATGATTTGAACCATGGCTAAGGGCCCTAGGCCAGCCACAATCCGCATCACACCAAATCTTAACCGAAGGGTCCAACCGAGAGCAACGTGCATGCGTGTGTAGTGTTTATGCTATGATCGATGTCTTGCGTCGTTCCAGTGGCCATTTGATTGACCATGGCATGATCTAGACATCTAGGAGCATGATATGAACCGTGGCTAAGGGCCATATGCCAACCAAGATCCACACCAAGCCACAAAAGAAACGAACCATATGCTGAAAAATGGAAGGGCCGAATGGGGAAAGGGGCTGTTCTTGTTGATTATTTAAAAACCGATGAGCCATGGACCAAGCCACCAAAAGGGCAACTTAGTCACGTCTTAGACATGCTAGGGAAGTGATCCAACCATGGCTATAGGCCCTTGGGGCAGCCAAGATCAGATCCAACCCCTTGACAAGAAACTGAATTTTCGAACCACATTTTTCTGCACCTAAGGGACTTGCTGTCATTCTGAATTTCCAGCAAGCATGGGGCTGGTTTGAATGGACCAAAATGGTCCTAATGCATCCTACTACATGTATATATGCCGCCTTGGGAGCCTGGAGTCGATCCAATACCTGAAACTCACAAAACAAAAGAAACCGTGAAGCTTGCCAAGGAATTCGAAAATTCTGCATGTGTGGTTTCAAAATGTTTTGACATGGATCTCGATTTTTACTTGCTAAAACATGATCATGTACTGAAAAATAAATGATAATATGACTTGATTGAGGTTTGAAAGAAATCTAGACATGCCTGGTTTCGTTTCGAAAGAAAACGAAAAGAAGAGACGAGACGGCGCGGAGGAGACGGAGTGGCTTGCTTCTCTACCTTTCTTGGCTCTCGATTTTTCTCCCTTTCTCCCTAGCTGCTATCCACGTTTTTTCTACTGAAACGGGGTCTTATTTTCGGTGGAGGTGGAGGGGGGAGTGATGGTTATGAAGGTGAGGAGAAGGGTGCACAAAAATAGGATCATATCAAGACCAAGTCCACTCCCCTTTTGAATTTGAATTTTGAATTGATATCAAATGAGTTGGTGGATGCTTCTAGGAGGTGGTGGCCGAAATTTAGCTTGATTCTAGACTAGGATATGTCCATTTATTTAATTAAATTGTGCTCCCAAAAATCCTAGAATTATCCTACTAATTACATGCAAAGAATTGGTCAAAGTTGGTGAGTTGGAAAATGAATCTTCTAGCACTAAGGGTGGCCGAAAAATGCATGATAAAATAAAGGGAAATGTTGATTATCTAGTCAACTAATAATCCTTGAAAGCCTTACTAATCTTTTAAATAATTTAGTGAGCTAACCCCTTAATTTAATAACTTAAATGAGTTCATTTCTTAATCACCTCAAATAATTAAATTAAATCTTCAAACCTTCCTTTCTAACTTAAATGAACTTAGTTACTAGCTAAATTAACTTCTGGAAATATTTCTCAAATCTTAAATTCTATCTCAAAACTCCAGCTCCGGTCCGGCCTCACTGAAAATACTGAAATGCTAAAAATCAAACTGCTGAACTGAAATAATGAATAATTAACTTCAAACAAATGCATTTAAAATAATCATGCAATGAAGTCAATTAAATTTAAAAATCTAGAATTATGCATGGCTTATACGTCTACTGACTTACGGGTTCTACAATCCTTCCCCCCCTTAAATAAATTTCGTCCTCGAAATTAGAACTCACCGAATAACTCGGGGTATCTACTTCTCATCTCCGGCTCAGACTCCCACGTAGCTTCCTCCTCTGAATGGTTGAGCCATTTGACTTTGACTCGCTTAACCAACTTGTTCCGAAGTTTCTTCTCCTGTCTGTCTAGGATCTGCACGGGTCTCTCCTCATAAGATAAGTTCGGAGTAAGCTGCAACGGCTCGAAATTCAGCACATGCGAAGGATTTGCCATATACTTCCTCAGCATGGAGACGTGAAAGACATTGTGTACTCCGGCCAGATTTGGCGGAAGAGCCACACGATACGCTAGCGTCCCAACTCTGTCGAGGATCTCAAACGGTCCAATGAATCTCGGACTGAGCTTCCCTTTCTTGCCAAATCTCATGAAACCCTTCATAGGTGCCACTTTCACGAAGACATGATCGCCCACTGCAAACTCTAACTCTCTCCTCCGCTGATCGGCATAACTCTTCTGTCGGCTCTGAGCAGTCCTCATCCTATCACGGATCCTGACTACTACATCTGCTGCCTGCTGAACAATCTCTGGACCCAACTCTGCTCTCTCTCCTACTTCATCCCAATGAACAGGAGATCTACACTTGCGACCATACAGCGCTTCATACGGAGCCATACCTATAGACGACTGGAAACTGTTGTTATAGGTGAACTCTACCAATGGTAAGTTCGACTCCCAACTCCCAGAGAAATCAATGACGCAAGCACGGAGAAGATCCTCTAAGATCTGAATAACTCGCTCCGACTGTCCATCTGTCTGCGGATGGAAAGCTGTGCTAAACAGCAACTTCGTACCCAAAGTCGAATGCAAACTCTTCCAAAACGAGGAAGTGAATCTGGGATCTCTGTCGGATACGATAGAAACTGGAATACCGTGGAGTCGGACTATCTCTCGGATATACAGCCCTGCATACTGAACCATGGTGAAAGTCGTCTTAATAGGCAAGAAGTGCGCTGATTTGGTAAGACGATCTACAATCACCCAGATAGCATTCGATCCTCTGGCTGACCTCGGCAATCCGGTCACAAAGTCCATGGTAATGTTCTCCCACTTCCACTCGGGAATAGGAAGAGGCTTGAGCAAACCTGCTGGTCTCTGATGCTCGGCCTTCACTAACTGGCAAGTCAGGCACTCGGATACAAAACGCCTGATGTCCTTCTTCATCCCTGGCCACCAATACAATAGCTGCAGATCTTTGTACATCTTCGTACTCCCAGGGTGAATAGAGTACGGGGACGTATGGGCCTCTGATAAGATGTCTGCTCGGATGGAATCACTGCTAGGAACCCATATCCTATCTCGGTATCTCACAATACCGTCGCTGACTGAATACAAAACACTGCCCTTAGCTTCATCTCTCTTCTTCCACTGTGCCAACTGCTCATCTGCTGCCTGACCGCTGCGAATACGGTCAATAAGAGAGGACTGGATAGTCAAGGTAGATAAACGAGGAACTCTACCTCGAGGGTAAGTCTCAAGATCAAACCTCTGCATCTCAATCTGAAGAGGTTTCTGCATCGTCAAATGAGCCATCACTGCGACTTTCCTGCTCAAAGCATCCGCAACTACATTAGCTTTACCCGGGTGGTAGCTAATGTCACAATCGTAGTCTTTCACAAGCTCCAACCAACGTCTCTGACGCATGTTCAGTTCCTTCTGCGTAAAGAAATACTTGAGGCTCTTATGGTCGGTAAAGATCAGGCACTTCTCTCCATACAGATAGTGCCTCCAAATCTTCAAAGCAAAAACTACGGCCGCTAACTCCAGATCATGGGTGGGGTAGTTCTTCTCGTGGATTTTCAGCTTTCGAGAAGCATACGCTATCACTCTCCCATGCTGCATCAAAACTGCACCTAAACCAAGCTTTGAAGCATCGGTATAAAGGACAAACTCACCAGATCCTGACGGTACAGCCAAAACGGGTGCTGAGATAAGAGCTTGCTTCAAAGTATCGAAGCTCTTCTGACACTCCTCGCTCCACACAAACATCACATTTTTCTTGGTCAGTGCTGTGAGTGGAACGGCAATGGATGAGAATCCCTGAATGAATTTCCTGTAATATCCTGCTAGCCCAAGGAAACTGCGGATCTCGGATGCATTCTGAGGCACAACCCAATATCTGACTGCTGCAACTTTTGCCGGGTCTACCTCAATACCACTGCTAGAAACAATGTGGCCCAAGAACGCCACCTTCTCTAACCAGAATTCGCACTTACTGAACTTTGCGAATAATTTGTGCTTCTGCAATGTCTGCAACACTGTGGTCAGATGCCTGCTGTGCTCCTCCCGACTCTTGGAGTAGACGAGAATGTCATCTATGAACACTATCACAAACTGGTCGAGGTACGGCTGAAATACGCGATTCATGAGATCCATGAAGATCGCTGGCGCATTCGTCAGACCGAACGGCATCACTAGGAACTCGTAGTGGCCATAACAAGTCCTGAAAGCTGTCTTCGAGACATCAGCATCTCTCACCCTCAACTGGTGATAACCGGAACGCAGATCTATCTTGGAGAAAATCGAAGCTCCCTGCAACTGGTCAAACAGATCCTCAATCCTCGGCAGTGGGTATTTATTCTTCACTGTAACCCTGTTCAACTCCCTGAAGTCAATGCAAAGCCTCATCGAGCCATCCTTCTTTTTCACAAATAAGACCGGCGCACCCCATGGAGAAAAGCTCGGGCGAATGAACTCCTTGTCGAGAAGTTCCTGGATCTGCTTCTTAAGCTCTGCCATCTCTGTCGGTGCTAGTCGGTACGGCGCTTTGGATATCGGAGCCGTACCTGGCATAAGCTCAATGGAAAACTCCACCTCTCTCTCGGGTGGCATACCAGAGACGTCTTCGGGAAAGACATCTAAGAAATCTCTAACAATCGGAACATCTGAGGCTGACTGGCTGGGTTCCTCGGGGACAGATAAAAAGGTCGCTAGAAATGCCCGACACCCTCTATGCATGAGTTTCCTAGCCTGAACATAAGGAATAATGCGCGGTAAAGGAAAGTACCTGTCCGGCTCAAATAAGAACTGCTCCATTCCAGGCGGTCGGACAAGAACGGATCTCCGCTGGAAGTCTATCAACACTCTGTTCCTCAATAGCCAGTCCATCCCTAGGATGATGTCAAATTCCGGCATCGGTAGCACAATCAGATCCGCATAAACAAGATTACCGTGCAGCTCAAGGTCTATATCTCGGATAACATTGGTGGCTGCCATCTCCTCGCCTGACGGCAACACTACTGAAAAGGCTGTATCTAGCCCAATGGTCTGGATCTTGAGAAAGTTTGCAAAGACCTCCGAAATAAATGAGTGAGTGGCCCCTGAATCTATCAAGGCCTTGGTAGCGGAACCAGATATAAAAATTCTCCCTGAAAGAGCGGAGCTCTAAGTTGAATCCCACTACAAGATCTAAATTTATAGACACGCAAAGGTCTAGGTTCCTCTAGCTTAATTTCCCCGAAATAAATCTGAGTAGAGCATGCAATCCTATAACAGTTCTAAGTTCAAAATCTAAATCCCGATTCCCAAAACGCGGAAATTCAAATAATAACTTAAAGTTTAAAGGTACCTGTCAACAACATAGTCTCCGGGTTGGTTTCCGCGGCATGGAGAGCAAAAACTCTGCCTTGGGTAGGCAGATTCCTCTGAGGGCACTGCAGCAACATGTAGTCTGGACTGCCACACTTAAAACACTTTCCTGAGCCAGCCATACATGCTCCAGGATGGCGACGTGAGCACCTGGGACAGACTGGGTGCTCCTGAGTCCTCGGGGCTGGGCGTCCCCGCTGCTGCTGCTGCTGCTGCTGGCCTCGGTTCCTGGGCGGTCCATGAAAAGGCCTCTTATTCTGCTGCTGATGCTGATGAGGAGGAGGGTGGTGCGGTGCCTGGACTGGGCGCTTGCCCTGGCGATCCCTCTCGATATCCCGCAGATCCTGCTCTGCGGCTAAGGCCTTGGAGACGGCAACCTCATAAGTAGCAGGGTCAGATACCCTAACATCCCGGCGCAAGATCGGCCGTAAACCCACCAGGAAGTGCATCAGCTTGGCTTTGGCATCATTCGCTATCAGGGGCACAAAGTGACAGCCCCTCTCGAACTTACGGATAAACTCCGCAACCGACATATCCCCCTGTCTCAGGCTCATGAACTCGGTGGTCAGCCTGGTGCGAACCTCCTCAGCAAAATACTTGGAGTAGAAAACCTCCGTAAAGCGGGTCCAAGAAAGTGTAGCCAATGTCAGGGCTACCGAAGCTCCTTCCCACCATAAGCGGGCGTCTCCGGTGAACAGGTAGGTGGCACATCGGACTCGGTCTGCATCTCCCAGCTCCATAAAATCGAAGATAACCTCGAGGGATTTGATCCATCCCTCGGCAACCATGGGGTCAGATGTCCCAGAGAATTCCTTCGGGCGCATCTTCATGAATCGCTCATAAACAGCCTCGGGCCCTGTCGGCGCGGCTGCGGCTGCGGCTACGGCTGCGGCATTGCCCCCCGCAAACTGTGCGAAGAACTGTGCCATCCCAGCTAACATCTGGGCACTCATGTCCGGTGGTGGCGGTGGAGGAGGTGGTAGGTCTCCCTCCGGTCTATGCTCCTCTCTGTCTTCTCGGCGAGGCTCCACCTCTCTGTTGCGCTCTAAAATGCGTCTAGGGGGCATACTGTTCCAACATAACCCATACGTAACTAACATGCATAATTCCATAATTTATTACTGAAATACTCAAAATCTGGAAGCATGCTGACAAAATAATTCATGCTATAACTGAAATGCTGAACAAAATGCTGAACTGAAAAAAAAACTTACAGACCAAAGGCGTGGCTTTGTGAGCTTCTCGCGGTCAGTAGTAGTGAAACCCTATACAGAACCACCGCTCTGATACCAACTGTGAAGGCCCTCGAACTACTTGCTTGAAAATTTGCGGAAAATTAAAAATTTTCTTTTTAAAAGAACTTAAATGGCCTCATTCATAAAATCACTGGTGAATCAAGTTCAATATTTCAAAATATTGCAGCGGAAGAAAATCAAAGTTTTGCCAACAACAACGATTTAAAAATATCCAACAACTGATAAAAATTGTTTGCGAAGAAAATAACAACTGCTGCTCTGAGGTCCTCGGGTGCCACTACTGCCGACCCAAGCTGGCTCACTGGTCCCCGCCCTCGGCCCTGGCCTCATCAGTACCTACAACAATCAAGTCTAGTGAGCCTAAAGACTCAGCATGCATAAATCGCAGGTAACGAGTAAAAATCTGAATTTAAAATATGCATGTGATAAAATATCCTGTCCTGAGGCATACTGAAAATAATCTGTACTGAGCAATTATAATACGTGCATAACTGAACTGGAAGTCACTGTAAAAATATTTGCTCCTTGGAGCCTGTACTGAAATATCTGATAAAATTTTCTGTTGAGATTATGTTTTACGCCTGTGGCCACTGCACTAAGCTGAACTGA
Organism: Primulina tabacum; assembly: GCF_025594145.1. Taxonomy (NCBI): domain Eukaryota; kingdom Viridiplantae; phylum Streptophyta; class Magnoliopsida; order Lamiales; family Gesneriaceae; genus Primulina; species Primulina tabacum. Next base: position 14,092,765 of record NC_134556.1, on the reverse strand, counting down.
TCGGTAACTGGCTACCGGGGAGGCTGAAACTGATCTGAGCTGGCCGGTCACTGGCGACCGGGTGGTACCATACTGAACTGATCGATCACTGGCGACCGTATAAAATAACACTCCCACATAGTGAATGAACCACAAGCCATATCGCATAAATCTCAAAAATAATCATTTTCTATTTAATGCACGTAAAATAATTAACTGGCATAATGAAAATTCCTGTAATTTTACCAACTGGATTGGATTGGATAGTTCCCAGGCTCGCTGCAACTTAACTATGCCATGAAAATTATGCAATAGCTTAAACTTGACCAACTATGCAATTTACGTTCAAAAGATGCGACTATGACGCCTAATGACTTCGCATTTAATCATGACTCCGAGCCAACCTGAACCGACACTGAACCGACATATAGTCATGATTAAAATACGCTGAAAAATCATAAAATAATGCTCCTAAAATGATAGGGTCGAAATCTAGGTGAAATGGAGGCCAAAACACGAAACGCTCTTTCGAGAGTCAATTTGGCACATTGCACCGTAAATTCTCGTACGACCTCAAAAATGATCCAAATGACAAACGGTCAAAAACATGACCTTTCCAACTCAATGAGGCACTGTCCAGTCCAAGGCCATGGGCTAAAAGCCAACCAAGAACTCGAACGAGCCTCTGAACCGACACAGCAACTTGCTGTAATTTCCAGCAGCTGCGCAACTACAAGACTTGCATTGGTTTCGAGACTATCGGCCATTAGGGGCGTGAACCACCGACCAGAGACTCTTACCAACATCCCAAGGAATGATTTGAACCATGGCTAAGGGCCCTAGGCCAGCCACAATCCGCATCACACCAAATCTTAACCGAAGGGTCCAACCGAGAGCAACGTGCATGCGTGTGTAGTGTTTATGCTATGATCGATGTCTTGCGTCGTTCCAGTGGCCATTTGATTGACCATGGCATGATCTAGACATCTAGGAGCATGATATGAACCGTGGCTAAGGGCCATATGCCAACCAAGATCCACACCAAGCCACAAAAGAAACGAACCATATGCTGAAAAATGGAAGGGCCGAATGGGGAAAGGGGCTGTTCTTGTTGATTATTTAAAAACCGATGAGCCATGGACCAAGCCACCAAAAGGGCAACTTAGTCACGTCTTAGACATGCTAGGGAAGTGATCCAACCATGGCTATAGGCCCTTGGGGCAGCCAAGATCAGATCCAACCCCTTGACAAGAAACTGAATTTTCGAACCACATTTTTCTGCACCTAAGGGACTTGCTGTCATTCTGAATTTCCAGCAAGCATGGGGCTGGTTTGAATGGACCAAAATGGTCCTAATGCATCCTACTACATGTATATATGCCGCCTTGGGAGCCTGGAGTCGATCCAATACCTGAAACTCACAAAACAAAAGAAACCGTGAAGCTTGCCAAGGAATTCGAAAATTCTGCATGTGTGGTTTCAAAATGTTTTGACATGGATCTCGATTTTTACTTGCTAAAACATGATCATGTACTGAAAAATAAATGATAATATGACTTGATTGAGGTTTGAAAGAAATCTAGACATGCCTGGTTTCGTTTCGAAAGAAAACGAAAAGAAGAGACGAGACGGCGCGGAGGAGACGGAGTGGCTTGCTTCTCTACCTTTCTTGGCTCTCGATTTTTCTCCCTTTCTCCCTAGCTGCTATCCACGTTTTTTCTACTGAAACGGGGTCTTATTTTCGGTGGAGGTGGAGGGGGGAGTGATGGTTATGAAGGTGAGGAGAAGGGTGCACAAAAATAGGATCATATCAAGACCAAGTCCACTCCCCTTTTGAATTTGAATTTTGAATTGATATCAAATGAGTTGGTGGATGCTTCTAGGAGGTGGTGGCCGAAATTTAGCTTGATTCTAGACTAGGATATGTCCATTTATTTAATTAAATTGTGCTCCCAAAAATCCTAGAATTATCCTACTAATTACATGCAAAGAATTGGTCAAAGTTGGTGAGTTGGAAAATGAATCTTCTAGCACTAAGGGTGGCCGAAAAATGCATGATAAAATAAAGGGAAATGTTGATTATCTAGTCAACTAATAATCCTTGAAAGCCTTACTAATCTTTTAAATAATTTAGTGAGCTAACCCCTTAATTTAATAACTTAAATGAGTTCATTTCTTAATCACCTCAAATAATTAAATTAAATCTTCAAACCTTCCTTTCTAACTTAAATGAACTTAGTTACTAGCTAAATTAACTTCTGGAAATATTTCTCAAATCTTAAATTCTATCTCAAAACTCCAGCTCCGGTCCGGCCTCACTGAAAATACTGAAATGCTAAAAATCAAACTGCTGAACTGAAATAATGAATAATTAACTTCAAACAAATGCATTTAAAATAATCATGCAATGAAGTCAATTAAATTTAAAAATCTAGAATTATGCATGGCTTATACGTCTACTGACTTACGGGTTCTACATTTCAACTGTCCGGGTATGTCTTCTTCTGCATCTATTCATTGTTATCTATTGATATGTATTGTGTGAGCACATTGTAGGAATAGATGCCTCCTAAGAGAAAGGCTGCAGAGGGTGAGGATAGTTCTTCCTCTAGAGTTGTCGATGAGTTCGGCAAGCTGTTGAAAGAGCAAGCTAGGGTCCATAGTGAGCAGATCCAACAGTTGCTACGTATGCAAGGTACAGGCCAAGGTAGAGGACATGGTAGAGGCCAAGTGGCTCAGGCAGTGGGAACCGATGGGATCTTTACTGCTTTCAAGAGGATGGATCCGCCTGAATTCGCAGGAAGCACTGATCCGTTAGTGGCCGTAGAGTGGATCAAGGCACTTGAGGCGATTTTCGATCATCTCAACTACGAAGACAAAGACAGAATCAGTTGTGCAGTGTTCATGTTAGTCAAGGCTGCACGCATTTGGTGGAATGCTACAAAAGTTAGTGTGGATGTTTCGACATTGAAGTGGCCAGAGTTGACTGATCTCTTTTATGACAAGTACTTCCCAGATGCACTTCGAGCACGGAAGGTGACTGAGTTCTTGGAGCTTCGACAAGAAGGTATGAATGTTGATGAGTATATTCTGAAGTTCGAGGAGGGCTGTCTGTTTGCCCCATACATTGCTTCCAACGACAAAGACAAGGGTGCTCATTTCATTCGAGGCCTTAGAGCAGAAATCAGAAGGGACATCAATATGTCCAAAGCTGTGACATTCAAGGAGATTGTGGCTATGGCTTTGTTGGCCGAACAGGATGAGAAGGACATTGCAAGAGAAAGACAGGCGAGGCAACAGGCTATTACTCAAAGAGGTCAGGGCTCGAACCAAAGAGGAAAGGATCGTTTCAACGAGAAAGGCAAGTTAGAGCCGAGTCCTAAACCACCGACAGTTCCATCTGATCCTGAGAAGCCATTGTGTCCCAGGTGCAGTAGACATCAGGGAGAGTGCAGATTTGGTACTCACACTTGTTATCGATGTGGCACTGCAGGCCACATTGCCAAAGATTGTCCTAGAGGAACAAGTAAAGAGAAGGTTCAGGGTCGCATCTTTACCATGACGAAGGAAGGTATAAACCATAATTCTTTTGTGATCTCTAGCACTATTTTAATTTCAGGCAGAGTAGTTACGACATTGATTGATACAGGTGCTACTCATTCTTTTATGTCTGAACTATTTTTGAGATCTTTGGGTATAGTTCCTTCTGTTATTCCCCTCCAGTTTAATGTTGTATTGCCTTCGGGGGATGTGTTGTGCCCGACATCTATTGTGTATGCGTGCTCTGTTCAAATTGATGAATGAGTGGTTTATGCCGACTTGATTGTTATCCCGATGGTTGCGTTTGATATTATATTTGGCATGGATTGGCTATCAACCTATCGTGCAGTGATTGATTGCGTTGCTAAGAAGGTGAAATTTGCAGATGATGGCAATAAGGAAGGTATGATCGCCAGTGCAGGTACTTCGCTGGTCCTTCCTTTTATTTCGTTTCTTGAGGCTAAGAAGTTGTTGTTTAGAGGTTGTGATGGGTTTTGGCTTCGATTATGGATGCTGATAGAATTGTGAAGTTGAATATTGATGATATTGATGTTGTGAGAGAGTTCTCTGATGTTCTTGAGGATGATGTGCCGGGTTTACCGCCGGACAGAGATGTGGAGTTTGTGATTGACCGAGTTCCAGGTACGGTTCCTATTTCCAAGGCTCCGTACAGAATGGCCCCTACAAAGATGAAGGAGTTTAAGACGCAGTTGTAGGATCTTTTGGATAAAGGTTTCATTCGACCGAGTTCTTTGCCTTGGGGAGTTCCGGTTCTTTTCGTCAAGAAGAAAGATGTGTCCTTGCGTCTTTGCATTGATTATAGAGAGATCAACAAGGTGACCATCAAGAATAAGTTTCCGTTGCCACGGATAGATGACTTGTCTGATTAGCTGCAAGGGACTACCGTGTTTTCGAAGATTGATTTGCGATCTGGCTATTATCAGTTGAAGGTTAGGGAGTCTGATATCCCAAAGACGGCGTTCCGGACCAGGTACGGTCATTATGAGTTCCTTGTGATGTCTTTTGGTCTGACTAATGCTCCTTCAGTCTTCATGGATCTGATGAACCGAGTGTTCAAGCCTTATTTTGATAGCTTTGTCATTGTTTTCATCGTGACATATTGATCTATTCCAAGACCAGAGAGCTTCATGCAGAGCACCTCAGAGTTGTTCTTCAGTTGTTGAGAGAGAAGAGGTTGTATGCTAAGCTGAAGAAATGTGAATTCTGGTTGGAGCAGATTTCTTTCTTAGGCCATGTTGTTTCGAAGGATGGTATAGCTGTTGATCCAGTGAAGATAGTGGCAGTTCAGAAATGGCCTATTCCTAACACTGTATCAGAGGTACGCAGTTTTCTCGGTTTGGCGGGTTATTATCGTCGCTTTATTTCAGATTTCTCCAAGATTGCCCTGCCGTTAACCAATCTGACGAGGAAGACTGTGAATTTTTAGTGGTCCAATGATTGCCAGAGTGGATTCCAAGAGCTGAAAGATAAGTTGACGACAGCTCCTGTTCTTGCATTGCCTAGTGGTTCAGAGGATTTTGTTGTTTATACTGACGCGTCGAAGAAGGGTCTTGGTGCAGTGCTGATGCAACGTGGAAAGGTTATAGCCTATGCTTCTCGCCAGTTGAAGGACTACGAGAAGAATTATCCTTCGCATGATCTTGAACTGGCAGCTGTGGTATTCGCCCTGAAAATCTGGAGACATTACTTATATGGCGAAAAGTGTGAAATCTTCACGGACCACAAGAGTTTAAAGTATTTGTTTTCTCAGAAAGAACTCAATATGCGACAGAGACGGTGGTTAGAGCTTGTCAAAGACTATGATGTGACGATCAGTTACCACCCAGGAAAAGCGAATGTTGTAGCGGATGCTTTGAGCCGTAAGTCGAGTTCCTCTTTGAATTCTATTATTCAGAAGCCATTGTTGTTAGACTTGCAGCGAGAGGAGATAGCTTTGGTGTTTCCGAGAACCATTGCTCGTTTATCAGCGTTGGTCATTCGGGCTACATTGACGGACATGATCCGTAGATAGCAGGTCAATGATTTACAGTTGACATATTTGAGAGCCAGAGCAGAGGAGAGATGTAATTCAGAGTTTGGATTGAATGGAGATGGTTTGGTGACTTTTAGAGGCCGTATTTGTATTCCTGTTGGTGATGATATTCGGCAAGACGTCTTGACAGAGGCACATACCGCGCCATATTCGATACATCCAGGTGGTACCAAGATGTATCAGGATCTTCGTAGACTCTATTGGTGGCCAGGTATGAAGAAAGATATTGCCATGTTTATTTCTCAGTGCCTAACTTGTCAGCAGGTGAAGATCGAGCACCAGAGACCTGCTGGGACATTGCTATCTTTGCCGATTCCTCAATGGAAATGGGAGCATATTACGATGGACTTCGTGACTGGTCTTCCCATAACGCAGAAAGGTTTTAACTCTATTTGGGTTATTGTTGATCGGTTGACCAAGTCAGCGCATTTTCTTCCAGTCAAGACGACGTATTCTATGAACCAGTATGCCGAAGAGTACATAGCAGAGATTGTTAGACTTCATGGTGTTCCTGTGTCGATCGTGTCTGATCGTGACCCTAGATTTACTTCAGAGTTTTGGAAGAGTTTGCACAGAGCTATGGGTTCACGGTTAGCATTTAGTACAGCATATCACCCCCTGAGCGACGGTCAATCAGAGGGAGTTATTCAGATTTTAGAGGATATGCTCAGAGCTTGTATTATTGATTATCCTGGTAGCTGGGATTCCAAATTGCCTCTTGTTGAGTTCACGTACAATAATAGTTACCAAGCGACGATTGGCATGGCACCGTATGAAGCACTTTATGGTAGGAAGTGTAGATCTCCCTTGTATTGGGATGAGATTGGTGAGAGGAAGATGTTGGGTCCAGAGTTGGTCCAATTGATAGCTGATGTTGTTGCTGTTATTCGAGAGAGGATGAAGACAGCGCAGTCGAGACAGAAGAGTTATGCTGATGTGCGTCGTAGACCGTTGAAGTTTGAGGTTGGCGACCATGTGTTCTTGAAGATAGCACCTCTCAAGGGTGTGATGCGGTTTGGCAAGAAGGGAAAGTTGAGTCCGAGATTTATTGGCCCATTTGAAATCTTGGATAGAGTTGGTGATCGAGCTTACAGGTTAGCCCTACCGCCAGATCTTGACAGAGTTCATAATGTTTTTCATGTTTCGATGCTCAGGAAGTATATTGCGAATCCTTCCCATGTTCTTCGTCACGAGCCATTGGATTTGACGCCGAATTTGACATACCAAGAGATTCCGGTCCAGATTCTGGATCGCAAAGTTAAAGTGTTGAGAAACAAAGAGATCGGCATTGTTAAAGTTCTTTGGAGGAATCATTTGATCGAAGAAGCCACGTGGGAACCAGAGGATGAGATGAAAGAGAAGTATCCCGAGTTGTTTGCGCAGTGACGTTAATTTTGGAGACGAAATTCCTTTAAAGAGGGGAGATTGTAATAGCCAAGCCTGGTGTACGGTACGGTTTAAGTTTTCATAAGTTTATTGACTACTTGGTCAAGTTTAAGTATAGTTTGGATGTTAAGAGTTTCGATTTAGGATTTATAGTATGGTTGGTTATAGATGATGTGTAGTGCTATTGTAGCGGCATTACGATTAAATTCATGATAATTCGTATGTTGAGCCAATTGGTATGAGGCCAATTGGAGTGATTAGATAAGACATAGAGGTGTAACTTTCTTATTTTGAGTTTTGTTCAAATCAATGTGGAAGATAAGCCAAAAGTGCCCCGAAATGTGTCGTACGTTTCGTCGTTCCTCCAGTGACACATGTTGGGAGATTTAGCATAACCTTTTACTCAAACCTCCAAATGATCTGAAATTTTGAGAGATTCAAGGAAATACATAGGGCTACAACTTTGTAGTTTACAACTATTTCTAGTTCGGAAGGAAAGAGGCGTTTCTGAACCAATCTTTAACGTGGCAGTGCGCAGAGTGGCGCCCGAGCGGTAATATATGACCGCCCGAGCGCCACTACTTCTTGAAATTTGGGTTTCGGGCAGAATCATTGGCGCCCAAGCGATAATTTTCGACCGCCCGAGCGCCGGGCACGGTACAAAAACGTGTTTTCGGATTTTAAGTGTTTAAATGCAAGAGTTGGTCTCATTTTTCTCATTCTTCCTTCTCACTTTTCGTTTCTTCTTCTCTTGGGAGACTAGGGTTCCAATTTCTCTCCTTTCTTTTCTTTAATCCAAGCTTCTTGTTAGTTATTTGTGTTGAGAGCAAGATTATTTTTGGATCAAGGAAGCTAAGGTAAGCTTTTGGTTTGGTTATTTCTTAGTTTTTGGTGTTGGAGATGATATGGGTTTGGTGATTGTGTTAATTTTATGGGTTTATTGGTATTGTTGTTGGATTTTTGGGTTATTGATGGTGCAAATTATGGTTTATTGTTGTAGGATTGCTACCAAGAGTATAGAATCAAGGTTTCAAGTGGTTGTAAGTGGAATCTCATTCTTGTGCTCACATGATAGTATATGTATTGTGTTTCAATGGTTTTAACATGTTATTCCCTTTTATTTGATCCATATTATGTATTGAATTACTTGATTGTATATTTGAGACAATTGAATGTCTCAATTGTGAAAAAGGGAATACAAGAGAAAAGAGTTTACAAAGTGTTTGATTAAATGCCCCAAAGAGAGTTTAAAATGATTTATGGATTTATAGATACATAGTCATAGATTGCATGCAATTAGTTGATCAACGACCATAGGCTTATATCCCTCAGAGTTATCGATTTATATCGATGGGATATAGGTACAGAGACAGAGATACTATATAGATATCAATCCAACAGAGAAAAGATAAATACCATCTTATAACAATTATTGCTATGTTATTCATGATTCAAAGTTGATGGTATTTAAAGTTGTATGCTATGTACATTGCTATGTAAGAGTTTCACTTGCCGAGTTTTATACTCATTTCAGTTATTCATGTGATGCAGATAAGAGCGACGAACCAGGACGTTGATTGAAGCCGGGGTCATATGCATATAGAGATGGAAGGAAGTGGAAGATTATTTTGTTATATACGATCAAAATGATATTTTGTATTTTGACGCAACACTTTTGGATCACGTATATTCTTTTGATGGTATATATATTGGAAATGTATTTTGAATCCTTCCTCCCTTTAAAGAAAAATTTTAAATTCCGCTGTTATTTTATAAAATGGGTCAGAGGTGTCACACAGACAGTGAGCCAACCTGCCAGACAACAGGCTAGGGTGTTTGCATTGATGGAAGAGCAAGCCCAAGATGCACCAGACGATGTGATTGCAGGTAACTGTTTTCTTTGCGGTTATCCTGCATATGTATTGATAGATACAGGTGCATCACATACATTCATATCAGAACGTTTTGCATTGACACATGCATTGCCTGTAGAGTCATTGTCTGTTGTAGTGTCTATTTCTTCTCCGTTGGAAAGTGGTCTGATATCTGTTACTTCAGTTAGACATTGCTTACTGCAGTTTGAAGGGCATGAGATCGATTTAGAATGTGTTGTACTTGGTTTATCTGATTTTGATTGTATTGTCGGGATTGACATGTTGACTAAGTACAGAGCCACCGTAGACTGTTTTCACAAGATTGTCAGATTCAGACCTGAAATGACATAGGATTGGAAATTCTATGGTAAGGGTTCAAGATCTCGGATTCCCTTAGTATCTGCTCTGACTATGAGTAGATTGTTGCAACAAGGAGCAGAAGGGTTCCTTATTTATACAGTAGATTTACTGAAATCGAGCCCGGCATTGGCAGATTTGCCAGTAGTACGGGGGTTTGCAGATATATTTCCCGACGAGATTCCAGGGTTACCTCCAGCCCGAGAGGTAGATTTTAGCATTGATCTTATTCCAGGTACCGTTCCTATTTCGAGAGCTCCATATATGATGGCGCCAATAGAATTGAAAGAATTGAAAGCACAATTAGAAGATCTTCTAGCCAAGGGATATATCAGACCTAGTGTGTCTCGTTGGGGCGCACCAGTGCTATTTGTGCGAAAGAAAGACGGTTCTATGAGATTTTGTATAGATTACAGGCAACTGAACAAGGCAACGATAAAGAACAAATATCCTTTGCCTCGTATTGATGACTTATTTGATCAGTTGCAGGGATCATCCATCTATTCCAAGATCGATCTGAGATCTGGATATCACCAGCTGCGAGTACGAGATATTGATATACCAAAGACAGCATTCCGAACCAGGTATGGACATTACGAATTTATTGTCATGCCTTTTGGTTTAACGAATGCTCCAGCGGTGTTTATGGGACTTATGAACCGTGTCTTTCAGAGATATTTAGATGAGTTTGTGATTGTTTTTATCGATGATATTTTGGTGTACTCCAAGAGTATGACTGAGCATGCCAATCATTTGAGAATTGTGTTGCAAACCCTACGAAATGAAAGATTATATTTGAAACTGTCAAAGTGTGAGTTTTGGCTGAGACAGGTTGTCTTCTTGGGTCATATCATATCTGGAGATGGTATTTCTGTGGATCCGAGTAAAGTGGAAGCTGTGATCAGTTGGCCGAGACCAACTTCGGTGCCTGAGATATGCAGTTTCATGGGTCTAGTAGGGTACTATAGACGATTCATCAAAGATTTTTCCAGCATTGCGAAGCCGATTACCCAGTTGACGCAAAAGAATACACCATTTGTGTGGTAAGAGGATTGCGAGTCTAGCTTCCTAGAGTTGAAGAAGAGGCTGACCAGTGCACCTGTCTTGATGATTCCTTCAGGTACTGGCGATTACGTTGTATATTGTGATGCATCTCACAGAGGGCTGGGATGTGTTCTTATGCAGCGGGGCCATGTGATCGCATATGCCTCTAGACAGCTGAAGCCACACGAGATTCGATACCCCATTCATGATCTTGAATTGGCGGCTATCGTATTTGCATTAGAGATTTGGCGTCATTATCTTTATGGTGAGAAATATGAGATTTACTCTGACCATAAAAGCCTGAAGTATCTGTTTTCTCAGTCAGAGTTGAACATGAGGCAGCGTAGATGGCTTAATCTACTGAAAGATTTTGATTGCGAGATCAAGTACTATCCAGGGAAGTCAAATGCAGCAGCAGATGCCTTGAGTCGAAAGGTTTGTGCCCTATCCTTATCGACGATAGGTGTTTCGAATTTAGTTGAAGATTGTTGTTTGTCTGGTTTAGCATTTGACACAGATAGTAGACCATTAAGACTTACCACGATTCAAGTTGAGCAGAATTTGAGTATGAGGATTAAAGAGGCACAAAGAACAGACCAGAATGTTCAGAAGTCGATTCAGATGATCAGATCAGGACATCAGTCTGAATATCGGGTACATTATTATGTTCTGTATGTGAATAACCGTCTTGTAGTGCCAGATGTTTCAGAGTTGAAACAACAGATTATGTCAGAAGCGCACTGTAGTCGGTTTAGTATTCATCGTGGTGGCTGAAAGATGTATAACGATCTAAAGACAGTTCTGGTGGAAACAGATGAAGTCAGACATTGCCGAATTTATGTCTAAGTGTTTAAATTGCCAACAGGTGAAGGATGAGAGAAAGAAGCCCGGAGATTTACTTCAGAGTTTGTCTATTCCAGAATGGAAATGGGATCACATTTCCATGGATTTCGTGACGAAGTTACCTCGATCATCCCGAGGCTGTGATGCGATTTGGGTCATTATTGACAGATTAACCAAATCAGCGTTTTTTAATCCATACAGAATGACATACCGACACGATCAGATGGCTGAGATATATGTCAGAGAGGTAGTCAGATTGCATGGTGTGCCGAAGTCCATCGTATCAGACCGTGATCCACGATTCACTTCTCACTTTTGGCACAGTCTGCAGCAGGCTTTAGGTACGACATTGCACCTAAGTACTGCTTATCATCCACAGACAGATGGACAGTCAGAGCGGACTATCCAGACTTTAGAGGATATGCTAAGAGCTGTAGTGCTAGACTTTGGCACTAGTTGGCAAGATTCACTACGGTTGTGTGAATTCTCGTACAACAACAGCTATCAAACGAGCATAGAGATGGCACCGTTTGAAGCATTGTATGGCAAGAAGTGCAGATCTCCGTTGTACTGGGAAGATATATCTGAAGTACCAGAACTTGGGCCTGATATGATTCGAGAAATGACTGAGAAGGTGAAGATCATTCAGAAGCGAATGAAGACGGCACAGGATAGGCAAGCCAAATATGCCAATATGAGACGTAGACCGCTTGTATTTGAAAAAGGGGACAGAGTATTCTTGAAGATTTCTCCCTTCAGAGGCATTGTCAGATTTGGCAAGCGTGGGAAATTGTCTCCTAGATACATCGGTCCATACGAGATTCTTGAGAAGATTGGCAATCGAGCATATCGACTGGCTCTTCCTCCTTCTCTATCCGGGATACATGACTTTTTTCATGTATCGATGCTACGTAGACACATGCCAGATTATTCTCATGTCATTCGGCCTGACGAAGCTGAGCTGGATCAAACGTTGAGTTATATTGAACAACCAATACAGATTCTTGATCGGAAAGAGAAACAACTCAGAACAAAGACTATTCCACTAGTGAAAGTCCAGTGGAATCGTCATGGCACCGAGGAAGCGACTTGGGAGACAGAAGCAGATATGAGACAGAAATATCCCGAGTTATTCTCATGATGTAAGTATTTATTCAGCTTTTGATTTTACTGCTGTTTGTACATACTTTGATTAATTGATTTCACGTTCGAGGACCAACTAATATCTAAGAGGGGGAGAAATGTAATGCCCTAGATTGTATGTGGATAAAATGAAAAGATGAAGTGTTGCTTGAAGAAAGGGACCGCACCCGCGCCTAGAGAAGCACCGCACCCGTGGTGGATATACAGAAAGTTGGCCATTTTTACAGTAGGGTCACCGCACCCGCGGTCCAGAAGCAGCGCACCCGCGGTGCTGCTACAGTAGTACTACCGCACCCGCGGTGCAAACCAGACCGCACCCGCAGTCGGCGATGCTAGGATATGGATAGGGTTACCGAGAGTTAGGCGCACCCGCGGTCCAAGAAAGAGTGCACCCGCGGTTGATGGACAGAGAGTTGGAGATTATTTACAGAAGTGACACCGCACCCGCAGTGAGGAGGTACCGCGGGTGCGCGAATGTGGAGGTACCGCGGTCTATACGGAGCGCACCCGCGGTCGGCGAATGTGGAAAATGAAAAGTGGTGCCAAAGCTTAAGCGCACCCGCGGTCTAGATGGAGCGCACCCGCAGTGAGGAGGTACCGCGGTCTAGATGGAGCGCACCCGCGGTCGGCGAATGTGGAAAATGAAAAGTGGTGCCAAAGCTTAAGCGCACCCGCGGTCTAGACGGAGCGCACCCGCGGTGCCCTGTGCGAGAAAGCCACCCTTAATTCTTAGGAAGACACATGGCATATATATAAATAGAAATGTGTTGAGTCTTCACTTTCACCACTTCCATCAGCTGAGAACGTGAGAGAGTGGGGAGAAGCTTCAATTCCTTTTGCTTTAAGGTTATGATTTTGGAAGAATTACACATCCAAACTTTAATCCAAGCATAGAATCTTGCTCCTTTCTTTAAGGGCTACAAAAGGATGTAAGTTTGGTTAAGTTTTAACATGTTTTGAAGTATACATGTTGGAGAAATGCTGATATACTTGTGATAATATGTTCTTGAGATGATTGATATCGTAGAAATGCAACCGGATCGAAGAACGGACGTTGTGTGCTATAGTTATTATTTTCCGGCATGTTTAGAATTAAATATGCAGATTTTGAGTACTATCATGTGCTTATGATGATGATTATGAGTTGAGAATTATGAATTGGTGATATATGTTGAGAGATGGATTGACCGGTATCGAGAAATTACGTTGTTATGCCGTCAAATTGTACCGAGATCAAGTATTGAATTGGATATATGTTGATTGAGATTAGAGATTAATAGAATATGTATCAACATTTCCATTTAAGATTTGGTATTGACAGATTCATCTTCGAGACTTTGACTACGACACAGATTGTGCGACGAAAGGTATAATTCATGTTTTGTTTGGGGAAGACACAACTCAAATGAGAATTAATTTGAGTTTCCCAACCAAATCACATACTAGAATTGTTGTTTATCTTTTGATATGAATTTGATTTGTTTATAGATTTATATTCAAATCTCTTGATAGGATGTTGTCTTGTTTATAGATTTATATTCAAGCCTTTGAGATAGGAGAGTCATTGGCAGACTTGCCAAACTAGATGTTCGGTGGTATCGACGCTTCGGATCAGATTCACTCCGATTGTAGACATTCGATACAGACATGACCGAAGTCTAGGAATAAGACGTACAGTTACCCCGATTGGGAGGGTAGGTGACAGACAGTGACGTCTTATTCACACCGGGATCCCTAGAGTAGAGTCGAGTCGAGTCAAGACATGATTTGATTTGAATTGCATGTTTATATAGATTGGTTTCATAGACTATGTAGCCCATTATTATTGCTTTGATTCATGATTTATGATTATGTATCAGCATGTATACATGTTTTATACTGGGATTTGTTCTCATCGGAGTTTCCGGCTGTTAATATGTCTGTATGTGTGTATAACAACATGTGGGGCAGGATCAGGGTCGCGACAGAGATAAGAGATGAACATAGCGTGGTGATCACGGGCGTAGCAGATGAACTAGTAGTTGTACTTTTGATATGTACTGTATTTAATTACTGGTTTGTAGAATATGAATAAAACGAGGCATGTATATTATGTTTGTTGTAATGAAATGAATATAGAATTATCTTGTGCTTGAGTTGTAAACATTTGATTTAATGTTAAAAGCAAAATTTTGACCCGTAATTTTGAACAAGGATCCGATTAATCCCGAAAAGAATTGAGTTAGAGCCCGGGTCCCCACAGCAGCTGTGGTTTTCGCCCTGAAGATTTGGAGACAGTATTTGTATGGCGAAAAGTGTGAAATCTTCACGAACAACAAGAGTTTGAAGTATTTGTTTTCTCAGAAAGAACTCAATATGCGACAGAGACGGTGGTTAGACCTTGTCAAAGACTATGATGTGACTATTAGTTACCACCCAGGGAAAGTGAATGTTGTAGCGGATGCTTTGAGCCGTAAGTCGAGTTCTTCTTTGAGTTCGATGATTCAGCAGCCGTTGTTGTTAGACTTGCAGAGAGAGGAGATAGCTTTGGTGGTTCCGAGGACCATTGCTAGTTTTTCAGCATTGGTTATTCGGGTTACATTGACGGACAGGATCCGTAGAGAGCAGGCCAGTGATTTACAGTTGACAGAGATGAGAGCCAGAGCAGAGGAGAGAGGTAATTCAGAGTTTGGATTGAATGGAGATGGTTTGGTGACTTTCAGAGGCCGTATTTGCATTCTTGTTGGTGATGATATTCGGCAAGACGTCTTGGCAGAGGCACATACCGCACCATACTCGATACATCCAGGTGGTACCAAGATGTATCAGGATCTTCGTAGACTCTATTGGTGGCCAGGTATGAAGAAAGATATTGCCATGTTTATTTCTCAGTGCCTAACTTGTCAGCAAGTGAAGATCGAGCACCAGAGACCTGCTGGGGCATTGTTGTCATTACCGATTCCTCAATGGAAATGGGAGCATATTACGATGGACTTCGTGACTGGTCTTCCAAGGACGCAGAAAGGTTATAACTCTATTTGGGTTATCGTTGATCGGTTGACCAAGTCAGCGCATTTTCTTCCAGTTAAGACAACGTATTCCATGAACCAGTATGCCGAAGAGTATATAGCAGAGATTGTTAGACTTCATGGTGTTCCTGTGTCGATTGTGTCTGATCGTGAGCCTAGATTTACTTCAGAGTTTTGGAAGAGTTTACACAGAGCATTGGGTACACGGTTAGCATTTATTACAGCATATCATCCCCAGAGCGACGGTCAATCAGAGAGAGTTATTCAGATTTTAGAGGATATGCTAAGAGCTTGTACCATAGACTATCCAGGTAGTTGGGATTCCAAATTGTCTTTAGTTGAGTTCACGTACAATAACAGTTACCAAGCGACGATCGGCATGGCACCATATGAAGCGCTTTATGGCCGAAAAAGTAGATCTCCCTTGTATTGGGATGAGATTGGTGAGAGGAAGATGTTGGGTCCAGAGTTGGTCCAACAGACAGCTGATGTTGTTGCTGTTATTCGGGAGATGATGAAGACAGCGCAGTCGAGACAAAAGAGTTATACTGATGTGCGTCGTAGGCCATTGCAGTTTGAGGTTGGCGACCATGTCTTCTTGAAGATTGCACCTCTCAAGGGTGTGATGCGGTTTGGCAAGAAGGGAAAGTTGAGTCCGAGATTTATTGGCCCATTTGAGATCTTGGGTAGAGTTAGTGATCGAGTTTACAGGTTAGCCCTACCGCCAGATCTTGACAGAGTTCACAATATTTTTCATGTATCTATGCTCAGGAAATATAATGCGAATCCTTCCCATGTTCTTCACCACGAGCCATTGGATTTGACGCCTAATTTGACTTACCAAGAGATTCCGATCCTGATTCTGGATCGCAAAGTTAAAGTATTGAGAAACAAAGCTATCGGCATTGTTAAAGTCCTTTGGAGGAATCATTTGATTGAAGAGACCACGTGGGAACCAGAGGACGAGATGAAAGATAAGTACCCTAAAGTCAATTTCGAGGACGAAATTCCTCTAAGGAGGGGATATTGTAATAGCCAAGCCTGGTGAACGGTATGGTTTAAGATTTCGTATGATTATTGGCTATTTGGGTAAGTTTAAGTATAGTTTTGATGTTAAGGATGGCGATTTATGATTTATAGTATTGTTGATGATAGATGTTGTGTAGTTTGATTGTAGTGTCATTACGATTAAATTCATGATAATTCGTATGTTGAGCCAATTGGTATGAGGCCAGTTGGAGTGGTTAGATAAGACATAGAGGTGTAACTTTCTTATTTTGAGTTTTATTCAAATCATTGTGGAAGGTAAGCCAAAAGTGCCCCGAAGTGTGTCGTGTGTTTCGACGTTCCTCCACTGACACATGTTGGGAAATTTAGCATAACTTTTTACTCAGACCTCCAAACAATCTGAAATTTTGAGAGGTTCAAGAAAAGACATAGAGCTACAACTGTGTAGTTTACCCTTTTTCCAAATTATGATGGGAAGAGGCGTTTCGGAGGTGATCTTTGGAGAAGCTATGCGCAGAGTGGAGAGCGCACCCGCGCTCTAAAAGATGACCGCACCCGCGGTCTACTGTTTCAAATTTTTGGATGAGTTGCCGAAGGCATAGCTCACCCGCGGTGCATGGGCTAGCGCACCCGCGGTCTGTGAACAGTAAAGTCATGTTTTTGATGTTTTAAGGTATAAAATAGGTGGAGACTTCACTTTTCTCTCATTTCTTTCCCATTCTCTCGGTTTCTTGAGAGCAAGGAAGCTAGGGTTCCTTTTCCTTTCATTTCCTTCCTTTGATTCAAGCATTTTGTTGGATTATTGAAGTGAGATCAAGATAGTTTTGGGTTCAAGGAAGCTAAGGTAAGCTTTTGGTCTCGTTTATTCTTATTTTTTGGCGTTGGAGATGATATGGGTTTGTTGATGGTGTTGGTTTATGGATTAATTGATATGGGTTTTTGATTATTGAGATATTGATGGTATTATATATGGTTTATTGTTGTAGGAATTCAAACAAGGGTTTAGATTGAAGGTGTTCTTGTTGGTAGTAAGTGGAATTTCATTCTTGTGCTCACATTATAATATATGTATGGTATTTCAATGGTTTTAATATGCTATTCCCTTCATTTGATTCATGATTATGTATTGATACACTTGTTATATATATTGGAGGCAATTGAATGTCTCAATTGTGTAAAAGGGAATACAAGAGATAGAGTATGCAAAGTGTTTGTTAAAATGCCCAAGAGAGAGTTCAAATGTTTTATGGATTGTATCAAGACGTGTCTTTCCAGCGTGCTTATGTCCTCACTCACACGCACCCTGGGAAACTTCCCAGGAGGTCACCCATCCCAAAATTACCCCAAGTCAAGCACGCTTAACTTTGGAATTCTTATGTGATGAGCTATCGAAAAGAAGATGCACCTTCGTGATATGAGTAGTACAAATCAAATCTTTTAAGCCCTCTTCAACTGTACAGTCCATTACATTGAACAGTCTCGGAATCCCTCTCATTCCCGTGTGGGTCGGTTCATTCATGTTCCCTCCACCTAGAAGCCTGCCAGGAGCCGCTCATTGTCCGTGCAACTGATGGCACCGGCGATCACCCCCCGCCCTCTTCGGCCCCGGGCCTCACATGCCCACCAGCTTCCGCTTGGTTCGTCCCCGAACCACACCGTACTAAGAGAGGTCGGCTCTGATACCAACTGTGAAGGGCCTAAAACTCCTTTCTTGAAAATTTGCGGAAAATTAAAAATTTTCTTTTTAAAAGAACTTAAATGGCCTCATTCATAAAATCACTGGTGAATCAAGTTCAATATTTCAAAATATTGCAGCGGAAGAAAATTAAAGTTTTGCCAACAATAACAATTTAAAAATTATCCAACGACTGATAAAAATTGTTTGCGGAATAAAATAACAACTGCTGCACTGAGGTCCTCGGGTGCCACTACTGCCGACCCAAGCTGGCTCACTGGTCCCCGCCCTCGGCCCTGGCCTCATCAGTACCTACAACCATCAAGTCTAGTGAGCCTAAAGACTCAGCATGCATATATCGCAGGTAACGAGTAAAAATCTGTATTTAAAATATGCATGAGTTAACATATCCTGTCCTGAGGCATACTGAAAATAATCTATACTAAGCAATTATAATACGTGCATAACTGAACTTATAATCACAGTAAAAATATTTGCTCCTTGGAGCCTGTACTGAAATATCTGGTAAAATTTTCTGTTGAGATTATGTTTTACGCCTGTGGCCACTGCACTAAGCTGAACTGATCGGTAACTGGCTACCGGGGAGGCTGAAACTGAACTGAGCTGGCCGGTCACTGGCGACCGGGTGGTATGATACTGAACTGATCGGTCACTGGTGACCGTATAAAATAACACTCCCAAGAGACAGCAGCACCATTGAGCATGAATACAAACCCAGAGGTTGACTTCGAGTCATCGATATCGCTTTGGAAGCTAGAGTCGGTGTAGCCTTCCAATTTTAGTTCTCCACCCCATAGACCAAGAACAATTTATTGGTCCTTCTCAACTCCTTGATGATGTCTTTCACAGCTTTCCAGTGTGGAAGACCAGGGTTCGATTGATATCTACTCACTACACTTAGTGCGAAAGCCACGTCAAGACGTGTAGATATCATCCCATACATGATGCTACCAATCGCAGATGCATAAGAAATGCTTTGTCATCGCCGCTATCTCTGCATCAGTCTTGAAAGACAGACTTGGATAGGGACACGCCATGACACATTGGTAGATGTCCTCTCATGGACTTATCCATCGAGAACCGCTTCACGATGGTATCAATGTATGTGGACTGGGTGAGACCAAGCAATCTTCTCGATCTATCTCTATAGACCTGTATTCCCAATACAAAAGATGCTTCACCCAAGTCCTGCATCGAGAACTTACTCACTAACCATATCTTAGTTGATTGCAACATTCCTACATCATTTCCAATGAGTAGAATGTCATCAACATAAAGCACCAGGAATGTCACAACACTCCCACTGACCTTCTTATACACACAGGGTTCCTCAGGATTCTTAGTAAATCACTCTTTGATTGTACTATCGAATCTAAGGTTCCAACTCCTAGATGCCTGCTTTAGACCATAAGTAGATCTCTGAAGTTTGCATACCATATGCTCACTTCTGATAGATGTAAACCCTCCAGGTTTGAGACATGTAAATCTCTTCCTTAATATCCCCATTAAGAAAGGCTGTCTTGACATCCATCTGCCATATCTCATAGTCATACCATGCAGCTATGGCTAGCAAAATCTTTATGGACTTGAACATTGCAACTGGTGAAAAGGTTTCCTCAAAGTCAACTCCTTGTCTTTGAGTATATCCTTTTGCCACCAATCGCGCCTTGAAGGTCAATACCTTCCCATCCGCCCCAAGTCTCCTCTTGTAAATCCATTTACACCCTATGGGAACAATTCCCTCAGGTGGATCCACGAGATTCCACACTTGGTTTGAATGCATGGAATTCATCTCAGATTCCATTGCTTCAAGCCACTTGGATGAATCGGCATCAGATAACGCTTCCTTGAAGGTCCTTGGATCACATCCATGGTTAGGCTCATCATGGCCCTCTTCAAGAAGCAGACCATACCTCATAGGTGGTCTCGAGACTCTCTCAGATCTTCTAGGAGCTTGTATCTCCTCTCTTGGCTCTTCGGGTGTGGGTTCTACAATTGTGGGTGTCTCTCGAACCTTTTCGAGTTCCATCATCTCGCCTTTTCTATCTAATAGAAATTCCTTTTCCAAAAAGGTTGCATTCCTAGAAACAAACACCTTTGTTTCTTGGGGATGACAGAAGTAGTATCCAACCGAATTCTTTGGATATCCCACAAAGTAACATAAAATGGATCGACTAACCAATTTATCTCCCACTACATGCTTTACATAAGCAGGGCACCCCCATATTCTAAGACAAGAATATTTGGGAGGCTTACCCATCCATATCTCATATGGTGTCTGCCTTTAAATGAAAATTTAATGGAATATCTTTCGATTTTAAGTTATAGAGATCGTTTTTCAAATTCTCTAGTACCAATCAAACATTCATTCTTGTAAATGTTGCAAACACCTTTGCTAAATAAACAAGAATATCCATCTTTATCAACATAGAAATGGAAACAATGTTTTTCACCAAATCCGGTACAAACAAAACATCTCTTAAAATTAACTTAAAATCATTGTTCATAAACAAGTAAACATCTCCAATAGCTTTGGCAGCAACTCTTGCTCCATTGCCCATCCTCTAGAAGGTCACACCTTCCTTAAGCTTTCTACTTCTTCCCATCACCTGCAAATCATTACAGAGATGTGAGCCACATCCTGTATCCAATACCCAAGAAGTAGAGTTAATTGAAATGTTTACTTCAATTTAGAACATACCGTTTCCAGAACTCTTCTGGGCCAAATATTCCTTGCAATTTTGCCTCCAATGTCCAGGCTTCTTGCAGTGATGACAAACATCACTAGTCTTGTCAGCCTTAACTGGTGTGGCTGCCACAACGGGATTCGGAGATTGCCTCATCAAGGGCACGTTCTTCTTGGGACGTTGGAAAGAACGCTTCTTTCCATTCCCATGTGGATCAATCTTCGTACCAGATGAAGAACCCACATAAAGAACCAACTTCTCTTTCTTGAAGGTTGATTCAAACGTAACAAGCATATTCACCAACTCCTCGAGGGTCGGATCCATCTTGTTCATGTTGAAGTTCACCACAAAAGGATCAAATGAGCTAGGCAATGATAACAGCAACACGTCGGTGGTCAACTCCGAAGGCAAGATCAGATCCATGCCAACGAGCTTGTCCACGAGCCCAATCAACTTCAGGCCATGCTCATGGACCGAGGCCCCATCTCGCATGCGCAAAGTGATCAGCTCCTTGACGGTAGCATGCCTAAGAGGCCGTGTTTGCTCACCAAAGAGCTCCTTGAGATGCAAATGAATGTCAGCAGCACTCTTTGCATCCTCAAAACGCCTCTGCAGCTCATCATTCATAGAAGTCAGCATATAACACCTGACTATCAAGTCATGGTCACACCATTCCTTGTAAGCTTGCAATTCCTCAGGAGTGCAGTCAGTCGGAGCCTCATCAAGGGGCGACTCAGTCAGTGTATATGCTACCCTTTCCGAATTAAAGACGATTTTTAGGTTTCTTAGCCAAGTGAGGTAATTAGGTCCAGTTAATATGTGTTTGTCGAGTATTACGGATATCGGATTGCGAATCGAAGACATTGTCAATTTGTACTGAAAAGTAAAAACAGATAAATGTTGATGACTATTTAAAATATTTAGTAAGATATGAAGTTTGGACTTTTACTTCATAAATATTTGCTCCCACTGTTTTGACATCTTTCACTACCCTCTAGTGAAAACGGAAAACTCCTTTCCTCAGTAGGTACGTAAGGTCCAATTAGCAAATTATGATCCCGAATAATATCAGCCAATCACAATTCCTAAAAGGTAGTTTCCAATTGCATCACAATGCAACCCTCTACGTAAACTTTTGTCTCACGTTTGATTAGGACCCAATAATATGACGTCGTTCATCTTCACGTGTCAAGCCTTACCCATCGATGTTGAACCTTAATGGACGATCGCCATGAGTTCCCCAATATTATGAGCCGAAATCATGGGAGTTCCACGTAGTTCACATCACCATGTCAATGAATGTCACAGCTTTCCGGCACCCAGAGCTCCCCCAATAATATGAGCCGAGCCCCGAGTACGGGTAGCGTTCATCATGCACCCATTGTCGATGGAAGACAAGGAAATTATAAAAAAATTTATAATTCCCCTTTTCGGGCTTGATATTAATTTTGAATCTTATTCAAAATGAGGGTTTTTAATTTCGAAAGGTCTCATCATTAATTTTATTTTAAAAGCTCGCCATGTTTGATCGTATGTTTGCCGGATTCATGCAACTTTGTTATTATTATAATAATAACGCACATACTCATTATTTATAACATATCATGCATATATTATAAACAGTAAACAAACAAGGATGATCAATCGCCCCAATACTAACGGACCGTGTGAGCTAAACACGGGCCTAGGTCCAATCCTAGGGAAATGCACGGGATGCAAATGCAACTATTACATAAGCTTCCAATATTTACATGTCTTCGATCTTCATAATCATCATGGCCACCATCTTCCAATCTTGATCATCCACTATACTAATATTTACAAATAAATATCCATGGCAAATAGGGATACATCTCATGGGGTGGGAACGGGCCATAAACCAAGCCCACTTTGTAAATTGATAATTATTATAATCATTCAACACAAAATATCCTAGCATACACCTAGCAAATTGGGCTTAGGCTTTTGATCATCCTTCATGCATAATATCACATATCATACACCATCAATTAATTATCACAATAATTAATTGATCCAATATTATATATCTTGAACCAATCACTAACCGCCACGATTATAAACTAAATTAACAAAGTATACAAACACCTTTGTCTACTTTCCAATTAATTTATTTATAACCGAATTTCTTATAAATCACAATTTACTATAAATAATTAAAGTCCAACTTCAATTATTTATTTTATGTGAAAAATTTGCAACTTTTGTAAATTTAAACTTAAGGGCCCAAAAACTTATTTTTCACCAAAAACATTTTGGCCCATTTAAAATTCACAAACATATTAGCCATCTAATGGCCTAACAACTCAAGGCCCATGACACTTTGATAATCCAAAACACTTTTGGAAACCCTAGTCGTCATCGCCGTTGCCGGAGCTTCGTCGCCGGATTCCGGACCAGGTATGGACATTATGAATTTATTGTCATGCCTTTCGGTTTAACGAATGCTCCAGCGGTGTTCATGGGGTTGATGAACCGTGTCTTTCAGAGGTATTTAGATGAGTTTGTGATTGTTTTTATTGATGATATTTTGGTGTATTCAAAGAATTGGGATGAGCATGCCAATCATTTGAGAATTGTGTTGCAAACATTGAAAAATGAAAGATCGTATGCTAAACTGTCAAAGTGTGAGTTTTGGCTGAGATAGGTTGTCTTCTTGGGTCATGTAGAACCCGTAAATCAGTTTACGTATAAGCCATGCATAATTCTAGATTTTTAAATTTAATTGACTTCATTGCATGATTATTTTAAATGCATTTCTTTGAAGTTAATTATTTATTATTTCAGTTCCGTAGTTTGATTTTTAGCATTTCAGTTATTTCAGTGAGGCCGGACGGGAGTTGATGTTTTGAGATAGAATTTAAGATCCAGAAAATATTTCCATAAGTTAATTTAGCTAGCAAGTAAGTTCATTTAAGTTAGAAAGGGAGGTTTGAAGATTTAATTTAATTATTTGAGGTGATTAAGAAATGAGCTCATTTAAGTTACTTAATTAAGGGGTTAGCTCACTAAATTAATTAAAGGATTAGTAAGGCTTTTAAGGGTTATTAAATTACTAGATAATCAATTTCCCCCTAGCATTTATCATGCATGTTTCGGCCACCCCTTGCCTAGACCACACATTTCCAACTCATCAACTTTGACCAATTCTTTGCATGTAATTAGTAGGATAATTCTAGGATTTTTGGGAGCACAATTTAATTAATTAATGGGCACATCCTAGTCTAGATATCAAGGGAGGAAATCGGCCACTACCTCCTAGAAGCATCCACCAACTCATTTGATATCAAACCATAATTCAAAATTCAAAATGAGAAGACTTAGTCTTGATATGATCCTATTATTGTGCACCCTTCTCCTCACCTTCATAACCATCACTCCCGCTCCATCACCACCGAAAATCAGACCTCTTTTCAGTGTAAAATACGTGAGGCATAGCTAGAAATAATAGAGAGAAAAATCGAGAGCTTAGGAAGGAAGAAAAGCAAGCAACTCCGTCTCCTCCGCGCCGTCTCGTCTCTTCTTTTCGTTTTCATTTCAAACGATAACCAGGCATGTCTAGATTCTTTCAAAACCTCAATCAAGTCATATTATCATTTATTTTTCAGTACATTATCAAGATTTATCATTTCAAAAACCGAAATTTTCAGTAGACAAGAAACAAAAATTCTGCACAGATTTTTTTATCGACTTCCATGCTTCACGATTGGTATGTTTTGTTTCGATTTCAGGGATGGATCATTCCAGAGGCTCGAGGCTGCATATGGACATGTACTAGGACATGTTAGGGCCATGTTAGAATGTTTATTTCAGTCCCATTTTTGCTGGAAAAACCGAAATGACAGCAAGCCCCATAGGTGCAGAAAATGGTGTTCGAAAATTTTAGTTTCCTGTCATGAGGGTTTGATCTGATCTTGGCTACCCTAAGGGCTCTTAGCCATGGTTAGATCACTCCCCTAGCATGTCTAAGACGTGACTAAGTCGCCCTTTTGGTGGCTTGGTCCATGGTGCATCGGTTTTAATCAAATCAACAAGAACAGCCCCTTTCCCCATTCGGCTTCTTCATTGGTTCAGCATATGGTTTCGGTTTTTGGTTGCTTGGTATGGATCTTGGTTGGCCTATGGCCCATATCCACGGTTCATACCATGCCCCTATATGTCTATATCGTGCCATGGTCAATCAAATGGCCTCTAGAACGACGCAAGACATCGATCTAGGCAAAATACTACACACGCATGCACGTTGGTTCTCGGTTGGAGTTTCGGTTGAGTTTTGGTGTGACGCGGATTGTGGCTGGCCTAGGGCCCTTATCCATGGTTCAAATCACTCCCTGGGATGTTGGTAAGAGTTGCTGGTCGGTGGTTCACGCCCCAATGGCCGGTAGTCTCGAAAACAACACAAGATACACGATTGTACAGTTGCTGGAATTTTACAGCAAGTTGCTGTGTCGGTTCGGAGACTCGTTCGAGTTCTCGGCCGGCTTTTAGCCCATGGACTTGGACTGGACAGTGCCTCATTGAGTTAGGAAGGTCATGTTTTTGACCGTTTGTCATTTGGACCATTTTTGAGGTCGTACGAGAATTTACGGTGCGATGTGCCAAATTGACTCTCGAAAGAGCGTTTCGTGTTTTGGCCTCCATTCCACCTAGATTTCGACCCTATCATTTTAGGAGCATTATTTTATGATTTTTCAGCGTATTTTAATCATGACTATACGTCGGTTCGGTGTCGATTCAGGTTGGCTCGGAGTCATGATTAAATGCGAAGTCATTAGGCATCATAGTCGCATCTTTTGAACGTAAATTGCGTAGTTGGTCATGTTTAAGCTATTGCATATTTTTCATAGCACAGTTAGGTTGCAGCGAGCCTGGGGACGATCCAATCCAATCCAGTTGATAAAATTACAGGAATTTTCATTATGCCAGTTAATTATTTTACGTGCATTAAATAGAAAATGATTATTTTTGATATTTATGCGATATGGCTTGTGGTTCATTCACTATGTGGGAGTGTTATTTTATACGGTCGCCAGTGACCGATCAGTTCAGTATGGTACCACCCGGTCGCCAGTGACCGGCCAGCTCAGTTCAGTTTCAGCCTCCTCGGTAGCCAGTTACCGATCAGTTCAGCTTAGTGCAGTGGCCACATGTGTAAAACATAATCTCAATAGAAAATTTTATCAGTTATTTCAGTACAGGCTCCAAGGAGCAAACATTTTTTTCTGTGATTATCAGTTCAGTTATGCACGTATTATAATTGCTCAGTACAGATTATTTTCAGCATGCCTCAGGACAGGATATGTTAACTCATGCATATTTTAATTCAGATTTTTACTCGTTACCTGCGATATATGCATGCTGAGTCCTTAGGCTCACTGGACTTGATTGTTGTAGGTACTGATGAGGCCAGGGCCGAGGGCGGGGACCAGTGAGCCAGCTTGGGTCAGCAGTAGTGGCACCCGAGGACCTCAGAGCAGCAGTTGTTATTTTATTCCGCAAACATTTTATCAGTCGTTGGATATTTTTAAATTGTGATTTTTGGCAAACTTTATTTTCTTCCGCTGCAGTATTTTGAAATATTGAACTTGATTCACCAGTGATTTTATGAATGAGGCCATTTAAGTTCTTTTAAAAAGAAAATTTTTAATTTTCCGCAAATTTTCAAGCAAGAAGTTCTACGGCATCTGCAGGTCATATCATATCTGGAGACGGTATTTCTGTAGATCCGAGTAAATTGGAAGATGTGATCAGTTGGCCGAGACCGACTTCTGTGCCAAAGATACGCAATTTCATGGGTATAGCAGGGTACAATAGACGTTTCATTAAAGATTTCTCCAGTATTGCGAAGCCGATTACCCAGTTGACACAGAAGAATGCACCATTTGTGTGGTCTCAGATTGTGAATCTAGTTTCCTAGAGTTGAAGAAGAGGCTGACCAGTGCACCTGTCTTAATGATTCCTTCGGGTACTGGTGATTTCGTTGTATATTGTGATGCATCTCACAGAGGGCTGGGATGTGTTCTTATGCAGCGTGGTCATGTGATCGCATATGCCTCTAGACAGCTAAAGCCACACGAGATTCGATACCCCATTCATGATCTTGAATTGGTGGCTATTGTTTTTGCCTTGAAGATCTGGCGTCACTATCTTTATGGTGAGAAATTTGAGATTTATTATGACCATAAAAGCCTGAAGTATCTGTTTTCTCAGTCAGAGTTGAACATGAGGCAGCGTAGATGGCTTGATCTACTGAAAGATTTTTATTGCGAGATCAAGTACTATCCAGGGAAGTCAAATGCAGCAGCAGATGCCTTGAGTCAAAAGGTTTGTACTCTATCCTTATTGACCATAGGTGTGACTAATATGATTGAAGACTGTTGTTTGTCTGGATTAGCATTTGATACAAGTAGTAGACCATTGCTACTTGCTTCGATTCAAGTTTAACCAGATTTGATTTTGCGAATCAAAGAAGCGCAGAGAACTGATCAGAATATTCAGAAGTCGATTCAGATGGTTAGATCAGGACATCAGTCAGAATACCAGGTACATGATTTTGTTCTGTATGTGAATAACCGTCTTGTAGTGCCAGATGTTGCAGAGTTGAAGCAACAGATTTTGTCAGAAGCGCACTGTAGTCGGTTCAGCATTCACCCTGGTGGCAGAAAGATGTACAACGACTTGAAGACACAGTTCTGGTGGAAACAGATGCAATCAGATATTGCCGAATATGTGTCTAAGTGTTTAAATTGCCAACAGGTGAAGGCCGAGAGAAAGAAGACCGGAGGTTTACTTCAGAGTTTGTCTATTCCAGAATGGAAATGGGATCACATTTCCATGGATTTCGTGACGAAGTTACCTCGATCATCCCGAGGCTGTGACGCGATTTGGGTCATTATTGACAGATTAACCAAATCAGCGTGTTTTATTCGGTACAGAATGACATACAGACACGATCAGATGGCTGAGATATATGTCAGAGAGGTAGTTAGATTACATGGTGTGCCGAAGTCTATCGTATCAGATCGTGATCCACGATTCACTTCTCACTTTTGGCACAGTCTGCAGCAGGCTTTAGGTACGACATTACACCTGAGCACTGCTTATCATCCCCAGATAGATGGACAGTCAGAGCGGACTATCCAGACTTTAGAGGATATGTTGTTGTCTGTAGTGCTAGACTTTGGCACTAGTTGGCAAGATTCACTACCGTTATGTGAATTCTCATACAACAACAGCTATCAAACGAGTATAGAGATGGCACCGTTTGAGGCATTGTATGGCAAGAAGTGCAGATCTCCTCTGTACTGGGATGATATATCTGAAGTGCCAGAACTTGGGCCTGATATGATTCGGGAAATGACTGAGAAGGTGAAGATCATTCAGAAAAGAATGAAGACGGCACAGGATAGACAGGCCAAGTATGCCAATATCAGACGTAGACCATTAGTATTTGAACAGGGAGACATAGTATTTTTGAAGATTTCTCCTTTCAGAGGCGTTGTCAGATTTGGCAAACGCGGAAAGTTGTCTCCTGGATACATCGGTCTATATGAGATTCTTGAAAAGATTGGCGATCGAGCATATCGATTAGCTCTTCCTCCTTCTCTATCCGGGATACATGATGTTTTTCATGTATCGATGCTGCGTAGATACATGCCAGATTATTCTCATGTCATTCAGCCTGACGAAGCTGAGCTGGATCAGACGTTGAATTACGTTGAACAACCAATACAAATTCTTGATCGGAAAGAGAAACAGCTCAGAACGAAGACTATTCCGCTAGTGAAAGTCCAGTGGAGTCGTCATGGTACTGAAGAAGCGACTTGGGAAACAGAAACAGATACGAGACAGAAATATCCCGAGTTATTCTCATGATGTGAGTATTTATTCAGCTTTTAACTTTACTGCTATTTGTACGTACTTTGATTAATTAATTTCACGTTCGAGAACGAACTAATATCTAAGAGGGGGAGAAATGTAATGCCCTAGATTGTATGTGGATAAAATGAAAAGATGAAGTGTTGCTTTAAGAAAGGGACTGCACCCGCGCCTAGAGAAGCACCGCACCCGCGGTGCATGGACAGAAAATTTGTCATGTTACAGTAGGATCACCGCACCCGCGGTCCAAGAAGGAGTGCACCCGCGGTTGATGGACAGAGAGTTGGAAAGTATTTACAGAAATGACACCGTACCCGCGGTGCAAATGTAACCGCACCCGCGGTAATGTCACCGCACCCGCGGTCTTATATGTAGCGCACCCACGGTCGTCGATTTTGGAAAATGAATGGATTGTCGAAGCTTGAGCGCAGCCGCGGTTCATGAACTACCGCACCCGCGTTCATATGTGTTACTTGGAAAATATAACACTTGCCCTTAACCATGCAATATAATGAGTTGTCCTTGTTCCTTTCCTTCTTCAGCAGATAGAACCGAGAGATTCAAGGGAGAAAGCTTCAACTTCTCTTGTGCTCTTGAGCTTGTGATTTTGAAAGATTCACACATCCAAACTTTAATCCGATTTCGGGTTTGAGCTCCTTGTATCAAGAGCTATCTAAGGATGTAAGTTTTGTTAAATTTCAGCATGATTTAGATTCCATATGTTGAAAGAATTATAATATGATAGTTATATCGTGTTCTTGACATATTGAGCATAGTATATACACAACCGGATCGAAGAACGGACGTTGTATGCTATTGTAACTATTTTCCAGCATGTTTAGAGTTAACTTGTGCAGATTTTGAGTACTATCATATACCTATGATGATGATTATGAGTTGAGACCTATGAATTATTGATATATGTTGAGAGTTGGACGACCGGTATCGCAAGATTACGTCGTTATGCCATTAAATTGTACCGAGATTGAATATTGATCCGTATGTGTACTGAATTGAGTTAGAGATTGATAGAATGCGTCTTGAATATGTCGTTTCAGATTGATATTGATAGATTCGACAACGAGACTTTGACTGCTACGAACGACAAGAAGGTATAATGCATGTTTGGTTTGGGGAAGACACGACTCAAATAAGATTCAATTTGAGTTTCCCAACAAAACCACATACTAGATTAGTTGCTTGTCCTTTGACATGATTATGATTTGTTAATGGATTGTATTCAAATCTTTTGATATGATTATGCATTTATAGATTTATATTCATGCATTTGAGATAGGAGAGTCATTGGCAGATTTGCCAAACTTCTAGACGTTCGGTGTATCGACGCATAGGAGCAGACATCCTCCGATTGTAGACATTCGATACAGACATGACCGAAGTCTAGGAATAAGACGTACAGTTACCTCGATTGGGAGAATAGGTGACAGACAGTGACGTCTTATTCACTCCGAGATCCCTAGAGTAGAGTCGATTCGAGTCAAGATATGATTTGATTTGAGTTGCATGTTTAGATAGATAGGTTTCATAGACTATGGAGCCGTTGTTATTCCTTTCATGCATGATTTATGATTTCGTATCAGCATGTATACATGTTTTATACTGGGATTTGTTCTCACCGGAGTTTCCGGCTGTTGTCATGTGTGGGGACCCGGGCTCTAACTCAATTCTTTTTTTGGGATTAATTGGATCTCTATTCAAAATGTGGGTCAAATTTTCGCTTTTTAACATTAATTCAAATGTAAACACTAAACATAATATCTTTCTTTATTTAATTACAACACATATAATATACATGTCATGTCTTACTACCAACACATCACTAGGGTTTAATACAAATTATAAACTACGAGTAGTACAAATCTAGTACAACATCACTAGTGATGTTTTGCGCCCGTAGTCACCACGCTATCTCGATCTCTCATCTCTGTCGTGACCCTGATCCTGTCCCACCTGTTGTTATGCACACATACAGACATAACAACAGCCGGAAACTCCGGTGAGAACAAATCCTAGTATAAAACATGTATACATGCTGATACGAAATAATAAATCATGCATGAAAGCAATAACAATGGCTCCATAGTCTATGAAACCGGTCTATCTAAACATGCAACTCAAATCAAATCATGTCTTGACTCGAATCGACTCTACTCTAGGGATCCCGGTGTGAATAAGACGTCACTGTCTATTACCTACCTTCCCAATCGGGGTAACTATACGTCTTATTCCTAGACTTCGGCCCTGTCTGTATCGAATGTCTACAATCTGAGTGAATCTGATCTGAAGCGTCGATACCACCGAACATCTAGTTTGGCAAGTCTGCCAATGACTCTCCTATCTCAAAGGCTTGAATATAAATCTATAAACAAGGCATCATCATATCAAGAGATTTGAATATAAATCTATAAACAAATTACAATCATAACAAAAGATAAACAATAATTCTAGTATGTGATTTTGTTGGGAAACTCAAATTGAATCTCATTTGAGTTGTGTCTTCCCCAAACAAAACATGCATTATACCTTTCGTCGAACAATCGGTCGTAGTCGAAGTCTCGATGTCGAATCTGTCAATATCAATCTGAAATGACACATTCAAGATGCATTCTATCAATCTCTAACTCAATTCAATACACATACGGATCAATATTCAATCTCGGTACATTTCCACGGCATAACGGCGTAATCTTGCGATACCGATCATCTCAAACATCAATAATCTTAACAATAACTCATAATCATCACTAATATGTTCCTTAACCTCAAAATCTGTATAATCTCATTCATATATGTGCTGAAAATAATAACAATATCATGAGATGTCCGTTCTTTGATCTGGTTACGAATATACGTTGCTTATAATCTCAAGAACATCTAATAATAATCATATCTGATTTCTTCCAATATCTCAACTTCAAAACATGTTGAAATGTAGAAATTCTTACATCCTTTTGTAGCTGGTAACAAGAGGAGTACGAAACCGAAGTCGGATCGAAATTCGGGTGGCGCGATCTTTCGCAATTCAAAATCTAAGCTATAATGAGAGTTGAGTAATTTTGAACCTTGCTCTCGTTCCTTGCAGCTGGAGAATGAAGGAATGAAGTACAAATCATATATATATCTTGCATGTTGAGGGGCAAGTGTCAGATTTTTCAAGTAACACGCATGACCGCGGGTGCGGTAGTTCAGGAACCGCGGGTGCGCTCACGCTTCAGCGGTCCATTCAAACTTGCATAAACGTCGACCGCGGGTGCGCTACATATAAGGCCGCGGGTGCGGTGTCATCAACGCGGGTGCGGTTACGTTTGGACCGCGGGTGTGGTGTCATTTCTGTAAATACTTTCCAACTCTCTGTCCATCAACCGCGGGTGCACTCCTTCTTGGACCGCGGGTGCGGTGACCTTACTGTAAAAATGGTTAACTTTCTGTCCATGCACCGTGGGTGCGGTGCTTCTCTAGGCGCGGGTGCGGTCTCTTCTTCAAGCAACACTTCATCTTTTCATTTTATCCACATACAATTTAGGGCATTACATTTCTCCCCCTCTTAGATATTAGTTCGTCCTCGAACGTGAAATAATTAATCAAAGTACGTACAAACAGCAGTAAAGTCAAAAGCTGAATAAATACTCACATCATGAGAATAACTCGGGATATTTCTGTCTCATATCTGTTTCTGTTTCCCAAGTCGCTTCTTCAGTGCCATGACGACTCCACTGGACTTTCACTAGCGGAATAGTCTTCGTTCTGAGCTGTTTCTCTTTCCGATCAAGAATTAGTATTGGTTGTTCAATGTAACTCAACGTCTGATCCAGCTCAGCTTCGTCAGGCTGAATGACATGAGAATAATCTGGCATGTATCTACGCAGCATCGATACATGAAAAACATTATGTATCCCGGATAGAGAAGGAGGAAAAGCCAGTCGATATGCTCGATCGCCAATCTTTTCAAGAATCTCGTATGGACCGATGTATCTAGGAGACAGTTTCCCGCGTTTGCCAAATCGTACAACGCCTCTGAATGGAGAAATCTTCAAAAATACTCTGTCTCCCTGTTCAAATACTAATGGTCTACGTCTGATATTGGCATACTTGGCCTGTCTATCCTGTGCCGTCTTCATTCTTTTCTCAGTCATTTCCCGAATCATATCAAGCCCAAGTTCTGGTACTTCAGATATATCATCCCAGTACAGAGGAGATCTGCACTTCTTGCCATACAATGCCTCAAACGGTGCCATCTCTATACTCGTTTGATAGCTGTTGTTGTATGAGAATTCACATAACGGTAGTGAATCTTGCCAACTAGTGCCAAAGTCTAGCACTACAGCCCACAACATATCCTCTAAAGTCTGGATAGTCCGCTCTGACTGTCCATCTGTCTGGGGATGATAAGCACTACTCAGGTGTAATGTCGTACCTAAGGCCTGCTGCAGACTGTGCCAAAAGTGTGAAGTGAATCGTGGATCACGATCTGATACGATAGACTTCGGCACACCATGTAATCTGACTACTTCTCGGACATATATCTCAGCCTTTTGATCATGTCTGTACATCATTCTGTACGGTATAAAACACGCTGATTTGGTTAATCTGTCTATCACAATCCAAATCGCATCACAACCCCGGGATGATCGAGGTAACTTCGTCACGAAATCCATGGAAATGTGATCCCATTTCCATTCTGGAATAGACAAACTCTGAAGTAAACCTCCGGGCTTCTTTCTCTCAGCCTTCACCTGTTGGCAATTTAAACACTTAGACACAAATTCGGCAATGTCTGACTTCACCTGTTTCCACCAGAACTGTGTCTTCAAATCGTTGTACATCTTTCTGCCACCAGGGTGAATGCTGAACCGACTACAGTGCGCTTTTGACAAAATATGTTGCTTCAACTCCGAAACATCTGGCACTACAATACGGTTATTCACATACAAAACAAAATCATGTACCTGGTATTCTGACTCATGTCCTGATCTAACCATCTGAATAGACTTCTGAATATTCTGATCGGTTCTCTGCGTTTCTTTGATTCGCAAAATCAAATCTGGTTCAACTTGAATCGAAGCAAGTAGCAATGGTCTACTACTTGTATCAAATGCTAATCAAGACAAACAACAGTCTTCAACTAGATTCGAAACACCTATCGTCGATAAGGATAGGGCGCAAACCTTTCGACTCAAGGCATCTGCTGCTGCATTTGACTTCCCTGGATAGTACTTGATCTCGCAATCAAAATCTTTCAGTAGATCAAGCCATCTACGCTGCCTCATGTTCAACTCTGACTGAGAAAACAGATACTTCAGGCTTTTATGGTTAGAGTAAATTTCAAATTTCTCCCCATAAAGATAGTGACGCCAAATCTTTAATGCAAAAACAATAGCCGCTAGTTCCAGATCATGAATGGGTTATCGAATCTCGTGTGGCTTCAGCTGTCTAGGGGCATATGCGATTACATGACCACGCTGCATAAGAACACATCCCAGCCCTCTGTGAGATGCATCACAATATACAACGAAATCACCAGTACCCGAAGGAATCATCAAGACAGGTGCACTGGTCAGCCTCTTCTTCAACTCTAGGAAACTAGATTCACAATCCGCAGACCACACAAACGGCGCATTTTTCTGTGTCAACTGGGTAATCAGCTTCGCAATACTGGAGAAATCTTTGATGAATCGTCTATAGTACCCTGCTAGACCCATGAAACTGCGTATCTCTGGCACAGAAGTCGGTCTCGGCCAACTGATCACAGCTTCAACTTTACTCGGATCTACAGAAATACCGTCTCCAGATATGATATGACCCAAGAAAATAACCTGTCTCAGCCAAAACTCACACTTTTACAGTTTCGCATATAATCTTTCATTTCTTAGTGTTTGCAACACAATTCTCAAATGATTGGCATGCTCATTCAAATTCTTTGAATACACCAAAATATCATCATTAAAAACAATCACAAATTCATCTAAATACCTCTGAAAGACACGGTTCATTAGTCCCATAAACACCGCTGGAGCATTCGTTAAACCAAAAAGCATGACAATAAATATGTAATGTCCATACCTGGTTCGGAATGCTGTCTTTGGTATATCAATATCTCGTACTCGCAGCTGGTAATATCCAGATCTCAGATCGAACTTAGAATAGATAGATGATCCTTGCAACTGATCAAATAAGTCGTCGATACGAGGCAAAGGATATTTGTTCTTTATCGTTGCCTTGTTCAGCTGCCTGTAATCTATACACAATCTCATAGAAGAACAGTCTTTCTTGCGCACGAATAGCACTGGAGCACCCCAAGGAGATACACTGGGTCTGATATATCCCTTTGCTAGAAGATCTTCTAGTTGTGCTTTCAATTCCTTCAACTCTATAGGGGCCATCCTATACGGAGCTCGAGATATAGGAGCGGTACCTGGAATAAGATCAATACTAAAATCAACCTCTCGGGCTGGAGGTAACCCTGGAATCTCGTCAGGAAATACATCTGCAAACTCCTGTACTATTGGCAAATCTGCCAATGCCGGGCTCGATTTCAGTAAATCTACAGAATAAATAAGGAACCCTTCTGCTCCTTGCTGCAACAATCTACTCATAGTCAGAGCAGATATTAAGGGAATCCAAGATCTGGAACCCTTACCATAGAATTTCCACTCCTCTGTCATTTCAGGTCTGAATCTGACAATCTTGTGAAAACAGTCTACGGTGGCTCTGTACTTAGTCAACATGTCAATCCCGAAAATACAATCAAAATCAGATAAACCAAGTACAACACATTCTAAATCGATCTCATGCCCTTCAAACTGTAGTACAAAATGTCTGACTGAAGTCACAGATATCAGACCACTTCCCAACGGAGAAGAAATAGACACTACAGTAGACAATGTGTGAAGGACCTAAAACTCCTTTCTTGAAAATTTGCGGAAAATTAAAAATTTTCTTTTTAAAAGAACTTAAATGGCCTCATTCATAAAATCACTGGTGAATCAAGTCCAATATTTCAAAATATTGCAGCGGAAGAAAATCAAAGTTTTGCCAACAACAACGATTTAAAAATATCCAACAACTAATAAAAATTGTTTGCGAAGAAAATAACAACTGCTGCTCTGAGGTCCTCGGGTGCCACTACTGCCAACCCAAGCTGGCTCACTGGTCCCCGCCCTCGGCCCTGCCCTCATCAGTACCTACAACAATCAAGTCTAGTGAGCCTTAAGACTCAGCATGCATAAATCGCAGGTAACGAGTAAAAATCTGAATTTAAAATATGCATGTGATAAAATATCATGTCCTGAGGCATACTGAAAATAATCTGTACTGAGCAATTATAATACGTGCATAACTGAACTGGAAATCACTGTAAAAATATTTGCTCCTTGGAGCCTGTACTGAAATAACTGATAAAATTTTCTGTTGAGATTATGTTTTACGCCTGTGGCCACTGCACTAAGCTGAACTGATCGGTAACTGGCTACCGGGGAGGCTGAAACTGAACTGAGCTGGCCGGTCACTGGCGACCAGGTGGTACCATACTGAACTGATCGGTCACTGGCGACCGTATAAAATAACACTCCCACATAGTGAATGAACCACAAGCCATATCGCATAAATCTCAAAAATAATCATTTTCTATTTAATGCACGTAAAATAATTAACTGGCATAATGAAAATTCCTGTAATTTTACCAACTGGATTGGATTGGATCGTCCCCCAGGCTCGCTGCAACCTAACTGTGCCATGAAAAATATGCAATAGTTTAAACATGACCAACTATGCAATTTACGTTCAAAAGATGCGACTATGACGCCTAATGACTTCGCATTTAATCATGACTCCGAGCCAACCTGAACCGACACTGAACCGACGTATAGTCATGATTAAAATACGCTGAAAAATCATAAAATAATGTTCCTAAAATGATAGGGTCGAAATCTAGGTGGAATGGAGGCCAAAACACGAAACGCTCTTTCGAGAGTCAATTTGGCACATTGCAACGTAAATTCTCGTACGACCTCAAAAATGATCCAAATGACGAACGGTCAAAAACATGACCTTCCTAACTCAATGAGGCACTGTCCAATCCAAGGCCATGGGCTAAAAGCCAACCAAGAACTCAAACAAGCCTTCTAAACGACACAGAAACTTGCTGTAATTTCCAGCAGCTGCGACCTTGCTTGCATCGCGTTGTTTGCGAGACTTTTGGCCATTGGGGCTTGAACTACCGACCAAAGCCTCTCCACAACGTCCCAAGGAGTGATTTGAACCATGGCTAAGGGCCCTAGGCCAGCCACAATCCGCATCACACCAAATCTTAACCGAAGGGTCCAACCGAGAGCAACGTGCATGCGTGTGTAGTGTTTATGCTATAATCGATGTCTTGCGTCGTTTCAGTGGCCATTTGATTGACCATGGCACGTTCTAGACATCTAGGAGCATGATATGAACCGTGGCTAAGGGCCATAGGCCAACCAAGATCCACACCAAGCCAACCAACTCGAAGTACATGTGCTGTCAAAACCGAAGGGCCGAGAGGGGAGGGGGCTGTTGTGACGTTTTGATTAAAAACCGATGAACCATGGACCAAGCCACCAAAAGGGCCACTTAGTCATGTCTTAGACATGCTAGGGAAGTGATCCAACCATGGCTATAGGCCCTTGGGGCAGCCAAGATCAGATCCAACCCCTAGACAAGAAACTGAATTTTCGAACCACATTTTTCTGCACCTAAGGGACTTGCTGTCATTCTGAATTTCCAGCAAGCATGGGGCTGATTTGAATGGACCAACATGGTCCTAATTCATCCTACTACATGTATACAAGCCGCCTTGGGAGCCTGGAATCGAACCAATCACCTGAAACCACAAAACTCAGAAAAACGTGAAGCTTGTCATGAAAGGGCCGAAATTCTGCATGTGTGTTCCAAAATATTTTGACATGGCTCTCGATTTTTGCTTGCTAAAACATGATCATGTACTGAAAAATAAATGATAATATGACTTGATTGAGGTTTGAAAGAAATCTAGACATGCCTGGTTTCGTTTTGAAAGAAAACGAACGAAACAACGACGACGCGGCACGGAGGAGGTGGAGCGCTTCTCTTGCTCTTTCTAGTTCTCGATTTTTCTTGCCTTCCCTCTAGCTAAGACTCAAGATTTTTCTACACTGAAAATGGATCTGAATGGTGAGGTATTTCGGTTGAGAGGGAGAGGGATTGAGTGGTTATGAAGGTGAGGAGAAGGGTGCACAATATAAGGATCATATCAAGACCAAGTCCACTCCCCTTTTGAATTTGAATTTTGAATTGATATCAAATGAGTTGGTGGATGCTTCTAGGAGGTGGTGGCCGAAATTTAGCTTGATTCTAGACTAGGATATGTCCATTTATTTAATTAAATTGTGCTCCCAAAAATCCTAGAATTATCCTACTAATTACATGCAAAGAATTGGTCAAAGTTGGTGAGTTGGAAAATGAATCTTCTAGCACTAAGGGTGGCCAAAAAATGCATGATAAAATAAAGGGAAATGTTGATTATCTAGTCAACTAATAATCCTTGAAAGCCTTACTAATCCTTTAAATAATTTAGTGAGCTAACCCCTTAATTTAATAACTTAAATGAGTTCATTTCTTAATCACCTCAAATAATTAAATTAAATCTTCAAACCTTCCTTTCTAACTTAAATGAACTTAGTTACTAGCTAAAATAACTTCTGGAAATATTTCTCAAATCTTAAAATCTATCTCAAAACTCCAACTCCAGTCCGGCCTCACTGAAATAACTGAAATGCTAAAAATCAAACTATTGAACTGAAATAATGAATAATTAACTTCAAATAAATGCATTTAAAATAATCATGCAATGAAGTCAATTAAATTTAAAAATCTAGAATTATGCATGGCTTATACGTCTACTGATTTACGGGTTCTACAATCCTCCCCCCCTTAAATAAATTTCGTCCTCGAAATTAGAACTCACCGAATAACTCAGGGTATCGACTTCTCATCTCCGGCTCAGACTCCCACGTAGCTTCCTCCTCTGAATGGTTGAGCCATTTGACTTTGACTCGTTAACCAACTTGTTCCGAAGTTTCTTCTCCTGTCTGTCTAAGATCTGCACGGGTCTCTCCTCATAAGATAAGTTCGGAGTAAGCTGTAACGGCTCGAAATTCAGCACATGCGAAGGATTTGCCATATACTTCCTCAGCATGGAGACGTGAAAGACATTGTGTACTCCGGCCAGATTTGGCGGAAGAGCCACACGATACGCTAGCGTCCCAACTCTGTCGAGGATCTCAAACGGTCCAATGAATCTCGGACTGAGCTTCCCTTTCTTGCCAAATCTCATGACACCCTTCATAGGTGCCACTTTCACGAAGACATGATCGCCCACTGCAAACTCTAACTCTCTCCTCCGCTGATCGGCATAACTCTTCTGTCGGCTCTGAGCAGTCCTCATCCTATCACGGATCTTGACTACTACATCTGCTGCCTGCTGAACAATCTCTGGACCCAACTCTGCTCTCTCTCCTACTTCATCCCAATGAACAGGAGATCTACACTTGCGACCATACAGCGCTTCATACGGAGCCATACCTATAGACGACTGGAAACTGTTGTTATAGGTGAACTCTACCAATGGTAAGTTCGACTCCCAACTCCCAGAGAAATCAATGACGCAAGCACGGAGAAGATCCTCTAAGATCTGAATAACTCGCTCCGACTGTCCATCTGTCTGCGGATGGAAATCTGTGCTAAACAGCAACTTCGTACCCAAAGTCGAATGCAAACTCTTCCAAAACGAGGAAGTGAATCTGGGATCTCTGTCGGATACGATAGAAACTGGAATACCATGGAGTCGGACTATCTCTCGGATATACAGCTCTGCATACTGAACCATGGTGAAAGTCGTCTTAATAGGCAAGAAGTGCGCTGATTTGGTAAGACGATCTACAATCACCCAAATAGCATTCGATCCTCTGGCTGACCTCGGCAATCCGGTCACAAAGTCCATGGTAACATTTTCCCACTTCCACTCGGGAATAGGGAGAGGCTTGAGCAAACCTGCTGGTCTCTGATGCTCGGCCTTCACTAACTGGCAAGTCAGGCACTCGGATACAAAACGCCTGATGTCCTTCTTCATTCCTGGCCACCAATACAATAGCTGCAGATCTTTGTACATCTTCGTACTCCCAGGGTGAATAGAGTACGGGGACGTATGGGCCTCTGATAAGATGTCTGCTCGGATAGAATCACTGCTAGGAACCCATATCCTATCTCGGTATCTCACAATACCGTCGCTGACTGAATACAAAACACTGCCCTTAGCTTCATCTCTCTTCTTCCACTGTGCCAACTGCTCATCTGCTGCCTGACCGCTGCGAATACGGTCAATAAGAGAGGACTGGATAGTCAAGGTAGATAAACGAGGAACTCTACCTCGAGGATAAGTCTCAAGATCAAACCTCTACATCTCGATCTGAAGAGGTTTCTGAATCGTCAAATGAGCCATCACTGCGACTTTCCTGCTCAAAGCATCCGCAACTACATTAGCTTTACCCAGGTGGTAGCTAATGTCACAATCGTAGTCTTTCACAAGCTCCAACCAACGTCTCTGACGCATGTTCAGCTCCTTCTGCGTAAAGAAATACTTGAGGCTCTTATGGTCGGTAAAGATCTGGCACTTCTCTCCATACAGATAGTGCTTCCAAATCTTCAAAGCAAAAACTAGGGCCGCTAACTCCAGATCATGGGTGGGGTAGTTCTTCTCGTGGATTTTCAGCTGTCGAGAAGCATACGCTATCACTCTCCCATGCTGCATCAAAACTGCACCTAAACCAAGCTTCGAAGCATCGGTATAAAGGACAAACTCACCAGATCCTGACGGTACAGCCAAAACGGGTGCTGAGATAAGAGCTTGCTTCAAAGTATCGAAGCTCTTCTGGCACTCCTCGCTCCACACAAACTTCACATTTTTCTTTGTCAGTGCTGTGAGTGGAACGGCAATAGAGGAAAATCCTTGGATGAATTTTCTGTAATATCCTGCTAGCCCAAGGAAACTGCGGATCTCTGATGCATTCTGAGGCACAACCCAATCTCTGACTGCTACAACTTTCGCCGGGTCTACCTCAATGCCACTGCTAGAAACAATGTGGCCCAAGAACGCCACCTTCTCTAACCAGAATTCGCACTTACTGAACTTTGAGAATAGTTTATGTTTCTGCAATGTCTGCAACACTGTGGTCAGATGCCTGCTGTGCTCCTCCCGACTCTTGGAGTAGACGAGAATGTCATCTATGAACACTATCACAAACTGGTCGAGGTACGGCTGAAATACGCGATTCATGAGATCCATGAAGATCGCTGGTGCATTCGTCAGACCGAACGGCATCACTAGGAACTCGTAGTGGCCATAACGAGTCCTGAAAGCTGTCTTCGAGACATCAGCATCTCTCACCCTCAACTGGTGATAACCGGAACGCAGATCTATCTTGGAGAAAATCGAAGCTCCCTGCAACTGGTCAAACAGATCCTCAATCCTCGGCAGTGGGTATTTATTCTTCACTGTAACCCTGTTCAACTCCCGGTAGTCAATGCAAAGCCTCATCGAGCCATCCTTCTTTTTAACGAATAAGACTGGCGCGCCCCATAGAGAAAAGCTCGGGCGAATGAACTCCTTGTCGAGAAGTTCCTGGATCTGCTTCTTAAGCTCCGCCATCTCTGTCGGTGCTAGTCGGTATGGCGCTTTGGATATCGGAGTCGTACCTGGCATAAGCTCAATGGAAAACTCCACCTCTCTCTCGGGTGGCATACCAGAGACGTCTTCGGGAAAAACGTCTAAGAAATCTCTAACAATCGGAACATCTGAGGCTGACAGGCTGGGTTCCTCGGGGACAGATAAAAGGGTTGCTAGAAATGCCCGACACCCTCTATGCATGAGCTTCCTAGCCTGAACATAAGGAATAATGCGCGGTAAGGAAAAGTACCTGTCCGGCTCAAATAAGAACTGCTCCATTCCAGGCGGTCGGACAAGAACGGATCTCCGCTGGAAGTCTATCAACACTCTGTTCCTCAATAGCCAGTCCATCCCTAGGATGATGTCAAATTCCGGCATCGGTAGCACAATCAGATCCGCATAAACAAGATTACCGTGCAGCTCAAGGTCTATATCTCGGATAACATTGGTGGCTGCCATCTCCTCGCCTGACGGCAACACTACTGAAAAGGCTGTATCTAGCCCAATGGTCTGGATCTTGAGAAAGTTTGCAAAGACCTCCGAAATAAATGAGTGAGTGGCCCCTGAATCTATCAAGGCCTTGGTAGCGGAACCAGATATAAAAATTCTCCCTGAAAGAGCGGAGCTCTAAGTTGAATCCCACTACAAGATCTAAACTTATAGACACGCAAAGGTCTAGGTTCCTCTAGCTTAATTTCCCCGAAATAAATCTGAGTAGAGCATGCAATCCTATAACAGTTCTAAGTTCAAAATCTAAATCCCGATTCCCAAAACGCGGAAATTCAAATAATAACTTAAAGTTTAAAGGTACCTGTCAACAACATAGTCTCCGGGTTGGCTTCCGCGGCATGGAGAGCAAAAACTCTGCCTTGGGTAGGCAGATTCCTCTGAGGGCACTGCAGCAACATGTGGTCTGGACTGCCACACTTAAAACACTTTCCTGAGCCAGCCATACATGCTCCAGGATGGCGACGTGAGCACCTGGGACAGACTGGGTGCTCCTGAGTCCTCGGGGCTGGGCGTCCCCGCTGCTGCTGCTGCTGCTGCTGCTGGCCTCGGTTCCTGGGCGGTCCATGAAAAGGCCTCTTATTCTGCTGCTGATGCTGAAGAGGAGGAGGGCGGTGCGGTGCCTGGACTGGGCACTTGCCCTGGCGATCCCTCTCGATATCCCGCAGATCCTGCTCTGCGGCTAAGGCCTTGGAGACGGCAATCTCATAAGTAGCAGGGTCAGATACCCTAACATCACGGCGCAAGATCGGCCGTAAGCCCACCAGGAAGTGCATCAGCTTGGCTCTGGCATCATTCGCTATTAGGGGCACAAAGTGACAGCCCCTCTCGAACTTACGGATAAACTCCGTAACCGACATATCCCCCTGTCTCAGACTCATGAACTCGGTGGTCAGCCTGGTGCGAACCTCCTCAGCAAAATACTTGGAGTAGAAAACCTCCGTAAAGCGGGTCCAAGAAAGTGTAGCCAATGTCAGGGCTACCGAAGCTCCTTCCCACCATAAGCGGGCGTCTCCAGTGAACAGGTAGGTGGCACATCGGACTCGGTCTGCGTCCCCCAGCTCCATAAAATCGAAGATAACCTCGAGGGATTTGATCCATCCCTCGGCAACCATGGGGTCAGATGCCCCAGAGAATTCCTTCGGGCGCATCTTCATGAATCGCTCATACACAGCCTCGGGCCCTGTCGGCCTGGCTGCGGCTGCGGCATTGCCCCCCGCAAACTGTGCGAAGAACTGTGCCATCCCAGCTAACATCTGGGCACTCATGTCCGGTGGGGGCGGTGGAGGAGGTGGTAGGTCTCCCTCCGGTCTATGCTCCTCTCTGTCCTCTCGGCGAGGCTCCACCTCTCTGTTGCACTCTAAAATGCGTCTAGGGGGCATACTGTTCCAACATAACCCATACGTAACTAACATGCATAATTCCATAATTTATTTTTAAATGAACTCTGAAATACTGAAAATCTGGAAGCATGCTGACAAACTAATTCATGCTTTAACTAAAATGCTGAACAAAATGCTGAACTGAAAAACTTACAGACCAAAGGCGTGGCTTCGTGAGCTTCTCGCGGTCAGTAGTAGTGAAACCCTATACAGAACCTGGCTCTGATACCAACTGTGAAGGACCTAAAACTCCTTTCTTGAAAATTTGCGGAAAATTAAAAATTTTCTTTTTAAAAGAACTTAAATGGCCTCATTCATAAAATCACTGGTGAAT
Organism: Primulina tabacum; assembly: GCF_025594145.1. Lineage (NCBI taxonomy): Eukaryota > Viridiplantae > Streptophyta > Magnoliopsida > Lamiales > Gesneriaceae > Primulina > Primulina tabacum. The sequence goes on along the minus strand of NC_134556.1, from coordinate 14,049,283 downwards.
CAAGTCCAATATTTCAAAATATTGCAGCGGAAGAAAATCAAAGTTTTGCCAACAACAACGATTTAAAAATATCCAACAACTAATAAAAATTGTTTGCGAAGAAAATAACAACTGCTGCTCTGAGGTCCTCGGGTGCCACTACTGCCGACCCAAGCTGGCTCACTGGTCCCCGCCCTCGGCCCTAGCCTCATCAGTACCTACAACAATCAAGTCTAGTGAGCCTTAAGACTCAGCATGCATAAATCGCAGGTAACGAGTAAAAATCTGAATTTAAAATATGCATGTGATAAAATATCATGTCCTGAGGCATACTGAAAATAATCTGTACTGAGCAATTATAATACGTGCATAACTGAACTGGAAATCACTGTAAAAATATTTGCTCCTTGGAGCCTGTACTGAAATAACTGATAAAATTTTCTGTTGAGATTATGTTTTACGCCTGTGGCCACTGCACTAAGCTGAACTGATCGGTAACTGGCTACCGAGGAGGCTGAAACTGAACTGAGCTGGCCGGTCACTGGCGACCGGGTGGTACCATACTGAACTGATCGGTCACTGGCGACCGTATAAAATAACACTCCCACATAGTGAATGAACCACAAGCCATATCGCATAAATCTCAAAAATAATCATTTTCTATTTAATGCACGTAAAATAATTAACTGGCATAATGAAAATTCCTGTAATTTTACCAACTGGATTGGATTGGATCGTCCCCCAGGCTCGCTGCAACCTAACTGTGCCATGAAAAATATGCAATAGTTTAAACATGACCAACTATGCAATTTACGTTCAAAAGATGCGACTATGACGCCTAATGACTTCGCATTTAATCATGACTCCGAGCCAACCTGAACCGACACTGAACCGACGTATAGTCATGATTAAAATACGCTGAAAAATCATAAAATAATGTTCCTAAAATGATAGGGTCGAAATCTAGGTGGAATGGAGGCCAAAACACGAAACGCTCTTTCGAGAGTCAATTTGGCACATTGCACCGTAAATTCTCGTACGACCTCAAAAATGATCCAAATGACGAACGGTCGAAAACATGACCTTCCTAACTCAATGAGGCACTGTCCAGTCCAAGGCCATGGGCTAAAAGCCAACCAAGAACTCAAACAAGCCTTCTAAACGACACAGAAACTTGCTGTAATTTCCAGCAGCTGCGACCTTGCTTGCATCGCGTTGTTTGCGAGACTTTTGGCCATTGGGGCTTGAACCACCGACCAAATCCTCTCCACAACGTCCCAAGGAGTGATTTGAACCATGGCTAAGGGCCCTAGGCCAGCCACAATCCGCATCACACCAAATCTTAACCGAAGGGTCCAACCGAGAGCAACGTGCATGCGTGTGTAGTGTTTATGCTATGATCGATGTCTTGCGTCGTTCCAGTGGCCATTTGATTGACCATGGCACAATCTAGACATCTAGGAGCATGATATGAACCGTGGCTAAGGGCCATAGGCCAACCAAGATCCACACCAAGCCAACCAACTCGAAGTACATGTGCTGTCAAAACCGAAGGGCCGAGAGGGGAGGGGGCTGTTGTGACGTTTTGATTAAAAACCGATGAACCATGGACCAAGCCACCAAAAGGGCCACTTAGTCACGTCTTAGACATGCTAGGGAAGTGATCCAACCATGGCTATAGGCCCTTGGGGAAGCCAAGATCAGATCCAACCCCTAGACAAGAAACTGAATTTTCGAACCACATTTTTCTGCACCTAAGGGACTTGCTGTCATTCTGAATTTCCAGCAAGCATGGGGCTGGTTTGAATGGACCAACATGGTCCTAATTCATCCTACTACATGTATACAAGCCGCCTTGGGAGCCTGGAATCGAACCAATCACCTGAAACCACAAAACTCAGAAAAACGTGAAGCTTGTCATGAAAGGGCCGAAATTCTGCATGTGTGTTCCAAAATATTTTGACATGGCTCTCGATTTTTGCTTGCTAAAACATGATCATGTACTGAAAAATAAATGATAATATGACTTGATTGAGGTTTGAAAGAAATCTAGACATGCCTGGTTTCGTTTTGAAAGAAAACGAACGAAACAACGACGACGCGGCACGGAGGAGGTGGAGCGCTTCTCTTGCTCTTTCTAGTTCTCGATTTTTCTTGCCTTCCCTCTAGCTAAGACTCAAGATTTTTCTACACTGAAAATAGATCTGAATGGTGAGGTATTTCGGTGGAGAGGGAGAGGGATTGAGTGGTTATGAAGGTGAGGAGAAGGGTGCACAATATAAGGATCATATCAAGACCAAGTCCACTCCCCTTTTGAATTTGAATTTTGAATTGATATCAAATGAGTTGGTGGATGCTTCTAGGAGGTGGTGGCCGAAATTTAGCTTGATTCTAGACTAGGATATGTCCATTTATTTAATTAAATTGTGCTCCCAAAAATCCTAGAATTATCCTACTAATTACATGCAAAGAATTGGTCAAAGTTGGTGAGTTGGAAAATGAATCTTCTAGCACTAAGGGTGGCCGAAAAATGCATGATAAAATAAAGGGAAATGTTGATTATCTAGTCAACTAATAATCCTTGAAAGCCTTACTAATCCTTTAAATAATTTAGTGAGCTAACCCCTTAATTTAATAACTTAAATGAGTTCATTTCTTAATCACCTCAAATAATTAAATTAAATCTTCAAACCTTCCTTTCTAACTTAAATGAACTTAGTTACTAGCTAAAATAACTTCTGGAAATATTTCTCAAATCTTAAATTCTATCTCAAAACTCCAACTCCAGTCCGGCCTCACTGAAATAACTGAAATGCTAAAAATCAAACTACTGAACTGAAATAATGAATAATTAACTTCAAATAAATGCATTTAAAATATCATGCAATGAAGTCAATTAAATTTAAAAATCTAGAATTATGCATGGCTTATACGTCTACTGATTTACGGGTTCTACACAATGACTCAACAGGCAATGCATGTGTCAATGCAAAACGTTCTGATATGAATGTATGTGATGCACCTGTATCTATCAATACATATGCAGGATAACTGCAAAGAAAACAGTTACCTGAAATCACATCATCAGGTGCATCTTGGGCTTGCTCTTCCGTCAATGCAAACACCTGAGCTTGTTGTCTGGGAGGTTGGCTCACTGTCTGGCCACCTCTGGCTCTAGGCTGGGACTGTGTAGGCGTGGGCTAAAAGGAATGCATAGACGAAGCTTGCCTCTCAGGGTGAGTCACTGATGCTGATGACCCTGCACTCTGAAATCTCTGTGTACCTCTCTGGGGACAGACTCTGGCAAAGTGTCCCTGTTGCCTACATATGTTGCATCTGCCCATCACTCCCTGACACTGCTCAATGGCATGCCTACCACCACAAGAACTGCAATAAACACCAGTATACTCTGCACTCTAGCCAGGACCTCTCTGTCTTGACCCACTGGAGCTCGACGAACTGCTCCCTGACTTCTTAAACTGTCTGCCCTTTGCCTTCAGGAAATCCTTCTTGCCACTACTACTGCTTCCACTATCAAATCGAGGAGGAGGTGGTGGAAACTGTGCGGCAGGCTGTGGCGGTCTCTGACCCTGAACACTATAGGAAGCTCCTCGCTGTCTAATCAAGCCAGCCTCTGCTCCCTTCGCTCGATTCAGCGCCTCAGAAAAAGTGTTGGGTTGCCCCGTGTTCACTAGGGTAAAGATGTCCGAATTCAAACCATTTATGAATTGATCTGCAACTGCCTCATCATTCCCTGCCATGTGTGGCGCAAATCGGAGCAAAGAAGAAAACTTGGCAACATACTCTTCTATGTTCCATTGCCCCTGTCTCAAGTTGGCAAATTCGGCCCCTTTGTCTTTTCGATACGACACTGGAAAGAACCGTTGATAAAATTCATCTTTAAATACTTTCCAAGTAATATCAATACCTCGATGTTCTAAGGCTCGTTTCGCTGTTAGCCACCAACTCTTGGCCACTTCTTGCAATTGATGCCCAACCAGCTTCACTCTACGTTCATCTGTATAGGCAAGTGATTCAAATAATATCTCTATATCATCCAACCAGCTTTCGCAATCCACTGCATTTTCTGTGCCCTTCAAGGTAGGTGGATGGAATGATTGAAATCTCTTCAACAAAGTCTCCATCGGTGTCGCAGTAACGTCCATCTGAGTACCTGACGTACTACCCTGTTCCGGCACTTGACCTGCAGCTGGTTGTGGTATTCTTCTAGGCGGCATATCTGATTATCAAACAGATTAGGATACAATCTGTCTCAGCCCTCCTCTGATCATATACCGATGATCCAGAATCGGTTCTGATTCAGTCTTTACAAGTATATGCTGTAAATCAACTCAGATACAATACAACATATAATAGGGAAAGCATTAAATCATGCTAGCACATCAAAAGCAAGGAAGAAGACTCGATCTACCCCGCTCATTCTATTCTATCTCAGTCTACAGAACCTACTGCTCTGATACCACCTGTTGTGGGGACCCGGGCTCTAACTCAATTCTTTTTTTGGGATTAATTGGATCTTTATTCAAAATGTGGGTCAAATTTTCGCTTTTTAACATTAATTCAAATGTAAACACTAAACATAATATCTTTCTTTATTTAATTACAACACATATAATATACATGTCATGTCTTACTACCAACACATCACTAGGGTTTAATACAAACCATAAACTACGAGTAGTACAAATCTAGTACAACATCACTAGTGATCTTCTGCGCCCGTAGTCACCACGCTATCTCGATCCCTCATCTCTGTCGTGACCCTGATCCTGCCCCACCTGTTGTTATGCACACATACAGACATAACAACAGCCGGAAACTCCGGTGAGAACAAATCCCAGTATAAAACATGTATACATGCTGATACAAAATCATAAATCATGCATGAAAGCAATAAAAATGGCTCCATAGTCTATGAAACCGGTCTATCTAAACATGCAACTCAAATCAAATCATGTCTTGACTCGAATCGAGTCTACTCTAGGGATCACGGTGTGAATAAGACGTCACTGTCCGTTACCTACCCTCCCAATCGGGGTAACTGTACGTTTTATTCCTAGACTTCGGCCCTGTCTGTATCGAATGTCTACAATCGGAGTGAATCTGATCCGAAGCGTCGATACCACCGAACATCTAGTTTGGCAAGTCTGCCAATGACTCTCCTATCTCAAAGGCTTGAATATAAATCTATAAACAAGGCATCATCATATCAAGAGATTTGAATATAAATCTATAAACAAATCACAATCATATCAAAAGATAAACAATAATTCTAGTATGTGATTTGGTTGGGAAACTCAAATTGAATCTCATTTGAGTTGTGTCTTCCCCAAACAAAACATGCATTATATCTTTCGTCGAACAATCGGTCGTAGTCGAAGTCTCGATGTCGAATCTGTCAATATCAATCTGAAATGACACATTCAAGATGCATTCTATCAATCTCTAACTCAATTCAATACACATACGGATCAATATTCAATCTCGGTACATTTCCACGGCATAACGGCGTAATCTTGCGATACCGATCATCTCAAACATCAATAATCATAACAATAACTCATAATCATCACTAATATGTTACTTAACCTCAAAATCTGTATAATCTCATTCATATACGTGCTGAAAATAATAAAATATCATGAGATGTCCGTTCTTTGATCCGGTTGCGAATATACGTTGCTTATAATCTCAAGAACATCTAATAATAATCATATCTGATTTCTTCCAATATCTCAACTTCAAAACATGTTGAAATGTAGAAATACTTACATCCTTTTGTAGCTGGTAACAAGAGGAGTACGAAACCGAAGTCGGATCTTAATTCGGGTGGCGCGATCTTTCGCAATTCAAAATCTAAGCTCTAATGAGAGTTGAGGAATTCTGAACCTTGCTCCCGTTCCTTGCAGCTGGAGAATGAAGGAATGAAGTACAAATCATATATATATCTTGCATGTTGAGGGGCAAGTGTCATATTTTTCAAGTAACACGCATGACCGCGGGTGCGGTGTCATCAACGCGGGTGCGGTTACGTTTGGACCGCGGGTGCGGTGTCATTTCTGTAAATACTTTTTAACTCTCTGTCCATCAACCGCGGGTGAACTCCTTCTTGGACCGCGGGTGCGGTGACCCTACTGTAAAAATGGTTAACTTTCTGTCCATGCACCGCGGGTGCGGTGCTTCTCTAGGCGCGGGTGCGTTCCCTTCTTCAAGCAACACTTCATCTTTTCATTTTATTCACATACAATCTAGGGCATTACATTATGTCTGTATGTGTGCATAACAACAGGTGGGGCAGGATCAGGGTCGCGACAGAGATAAGAGATCAAGATAGCGTGGTGACTACGGGCGCAGAAGAGCACTAGTGATGTTGTACTAGATTTTTACTACTTGTAGTTTATGGTTTGTATTAAACCCTAGTGATGTGTTGGTAGTAGGACATGACATGTATATTGTATGTGTTGTAATTAAATAAAGAAAGATATTATGTTTAGTGTTTACATTTGAATTACTGATAAAAAGCGAAAATTTGACCCACATTTTGAATAAAGATCCAATTAATTCCAAAAAGAATTGAGTTAGAGCCCGGGTCCCCACAATTATTGACTATTTGGTTGAGTTTTAGTATAGTGTGATGTTAAAAGTTGTGTTTATGGGTCATAGTATTGTTGGTTATTATTGTTTTGTGGCATTGTTGATATTAGTTGATGTGTAGTTGTATTGTATCAGCGTTTCGATTCGATCTTTGTTGCATAGAGTTGGTTGTTGGATGCAGAGGGGACCGCACCCGCGGTCATATAGGTACCGCACCCGCGGTCTCATGTTCAGAATTGTGATGTTTTTCCAGTAGCTTCACCGCACCCGCGGTCCATAGTGCAGCGCACCCGCGGTGGATTGGCCGAGACCAGAGCGCACCCGCGGTCTTTTATGGAGCGCACCAGCGGTCGACATTTTCAGATTTTTGGTTGAGTTGCCGAGGGCACACCGCACCCACGGTGCATGTTGGAGCGCACCCGCGGTGCATGAACAGTAGAAGCGTGTTTTGAGATTTAAGTGAGTTAAATGGATGAGTGGGTTTCATTTCTCTCATTTCCTTCCCCTCATTCTCGATTTTTCTCTCCTTGGAGGCTAGGGTTTCTTCATTTCCTTCAATTCCTTTCTTTAATCCAAGCTTCTTGTTGGTTATTTGTTGAGAGATCAAGGTTATTTTTGGATCAAGGAAGCTAAGGTAAGCTTTTGGTGTTATTTATTCTTGGTTTTGGTGTGAGAGATGATATGGGTTTGTGATGGTGTTGATTCTATGGCTTTTGTGGTATTGTTGTTGGATTATTGGGTTATTGATGGTGTTATATATGGTTTATTTTTGTAGGATTTCAACCAAGGGATTATATCCAAGGGTTTTAATTGGTTGTAAGTGGAATTTCATTCTTGTGCTCACATGATAATATATGTATTGTGTTACAATGTTTTAACATGTTATTCTCTTCCATTTGATTCATATTATGTATAGATATACCTTGTTGTATATTAGAGGCAATTGAATGTCTCAATTCTGTAAAAGGGAATACAAGAGATAGAGTATGCAAAGTGTTTGTTAAAATGCCCAAGAGAGAGTTCAAATGTTTTATGGATTGATAGATACATAGTCAGAGATTGCATGCAATTAGTTGATCAACGACCATAGGCTTATATCCCTCAGAGTTATCGATTTATATCGATGGGATATAGGTACAGAGATAGAGATACTATATAGATATCAATCCAACAGAGAAAAAAAAAATACCATCGTTATTATTATTATTGCTATGATATTCATGTTTCAGAATATTCATGTTTCAGAGTTGATGGTATTTAATGTTGTCAAAGCCATGTTTTACAGAGTATGCTATGTATCCATTGTTATGTAGGAGTTCCACTTGCTGAGTTTTATACTCATTTCAGTTATTTCATGTGATGCAGATAAGAGCGATGGACCAGGACGTTGATTGGTTCCGGGGTCATATGCATATCATAGATGGAAGGAAGAAGATATTTTGATAGCTCTTTGGACATGATCATACAAATGATATTTTGTATTTTGGTTTTATCATTTCATTGATCATGTATTTACTTTGTTTGTAAAGATTTTTATGTCAAGAACTTTTACCCTTCCTTCTTCAAGAAAATTTTAAATTACGCTGTTATTTTATTAAAATCGGTCGAGGGTGTCACATTTAGTGGTATCAGAGCACCGTTCTTTGGACCAATGCATATGACTTCGTCTACTTTCAACAGTCCGGGTATGTCTTCTTCTACATCTATTCATTGTTATCTATTGATATGTATTGTGTGAGCACATTGTAGGAGTTATGCCTCATAAGAGAAAGGCCGCAGAGGGTGAGGATAGTTCTTTCTCTAGAGTTGCCGATGAGTTCGGCAAGTTGTTGAAAGAGTAAGCTAAGGTCCACAGTGAACAGATCCAACAGTTACTACGTTTGCAAGGTACAGGTCAAGGTAGAGGTCAAGTGAGAGGCCAAGTGGCACAAGCAGTTGGTACCGATGGCATCTTTACCGCTTTCAAGAGAATGGATCCGCCGGAATTTGCAGGAAGCACTGATCTGTTGATGGCCGTAGAATGGGTCAAGGCACTTGAGGCTATTTTTAATCATCTCAACTATGGGGACAAAGACAGAATCAGTTGTGCAGTGTTCATGTTAGTCAAGGCAGCACGCATTTGGTGGAATGCTACCAAGGTTAGTGTGGATGTTCCGGCATTGAAGTGGTCAGAGTTCACTGATCTTTTCTATGACAAGTACTTCCCAGACGCACTTCGAGCTAGGAAGGTGACAGAGTTCTTGGAGCTTCGACAGGGAGGTTTGAATGTCGATGAGTATATTCTGAAGTTCGAGGAGGGCTGTCTGTTTGCCCCGTATATTGCTTCCAACGACAAAGACAAAAGTGCTCATTTCATTAGAGGCCTTAGAGCAGAAATCAGAAGGGACATTAATATGTCGAAGGCTGTGACATTCAAAGAGATTGTGGCTAAGGCTTTGTTGGCCGAGCAAGATGAGAAAGACATTGCCAGAGAGAGACAAGCGAGGCAGCAGGCCATTGCTCAGAGAGGCCAGGGTTCGAATCAAAGAGGAAAGGATCGTTTCAAGGGGAAAGGCAAGTTAGAGTTGAGTCCTAAACCACCGGCAGTTCCATTTGATTCCGAGAAACCATTGTGTTCCAAGTGCGGTAGGCATCATCGGGGAGAGTGCAGATTTGGTACTCATACCTGCTACAGATGTGGCACTGCAGGCCATATTGCCAAGGATTGTCCGAGAGGCTCGAGTAAAGAGAAGGTGCAGGGACGCATCTTTACCATGACGAAAGAAGGTATAAACCCTGATTCTTCTGTGATCTCTATCACTATTTTAATTTCAGGCAGAGTAGCTACGACATTGATTGATACAGGTGCTACTCATTCTTTTATGTCTGAACTATTTTTGAGATCTTTGGGTATCGTTCCTTCTGTTCTTCCCCTCCGATTTAATGTTGTATTGCCTTCGGGGGATGTGTTGTGCCCGACATCTATTGTGTATGCGTGCTCTGTTCAAATTGATGAGCGAGTGGTTTATGCTGATTTGATTGTTATCCCTATGGTTGCGTTTGATATTATACTTGGCATGGATTGGCTATCAACCTATCGTGCAGTGATTGATTGCGTTGCTAAGACGGTGAAATTTGCAGATGATGGCAATAGAGAAGGTATGCTCGCCAGTGCAGGTACTTCGCTGGTCCTTCCTTTTATTTCATGTCTTGAGGCTAAGAAGTTGTTGTTTAGAGGTTGTGATGGGTTTTTGGCTTCGATTGTGGATGTGGATAGAATTGTGAAATTGAATATTGATGATATTGATGTGGTGAGAGAGTTCCCTGATGTTTTTGAGGATGATGTGCCGGGTTTGCCGCCGGACAGAGATGTGGAGTTTGTGATTGATCTAGTTCCAGGTACGGTTCCTATTTCTAAGGCTCCGTATAGAATGGCCCCAACAGAGATGAAAGAGTTGAAGACGCAGTTGCAGGATCTTTTGGATAAAGGTTTCATTCGGCCGAGTTCTTCGCCATGGGGAGCTCCGGTTCTTTTCATCAAAAAGAAAGATGGGTCTTTGCGGCTTTGTATTGATTACAGAGAGATCAACAAAGTGACTATCAAGAATAAATATCCTTTGCCGCGGATAGATGATCTTTTTGACCAACTGCAAGGGGCTACAGTGTTTTCGAAGATTGATTTACGATCTGGCTATTATCAGTTGAAGGTTAGGGAGTCTGATATCCCTAAGACGGCGTTCCGGACCAGGTATGGTCATTATGAATTTCTTGTGATGTCTTTTGGTCTGACTAATGCTCCTTCAGTCTTCATGGATCTGATGAACCGAGTGTTCAAACCGTATTTGGATAGCTTTGTCATTGTTTTCATCGATGACATATTGATTTATTCCAAGACCAGAGAGCTTCATTCAGAGCACCTCAGAGTTGTTCTTCAGTTGTTGAGAGAGAAGAGGTTGTATGCTAAGTTGAAGAAATGTGAGTTCTGGTTGGAGCAGATTTCTTTCTTAGGCCATGTTGTTTTGAAGGATGGTATAGCTGTTGACCCAGTAAAGATTGAGGCGATTCAGAAGTGGTCTATTCCTACCAATGTATCAGAGGTACGCAGTTTTCTTGGTTTGGCGGGTTATTATCGTCGTTTCATTTCAGATTTTTCCAAGATTGCCCTGCCGTTAACCAATCTGACGAGGAAGACTGTGAAGTTTGAGTGGTCCAATGATTGCCAAAGTTCATTCCAAGAGTTGAAAGATAAGTTGACGACAGCTCCTGTTCTTGCATTGCCCAGTGGTTCAGAGGATTTTGTTGTTTTCACTGATGCGTCGAAGAAGGGTCTTGGTGCAGTGCTGATGCAGCGTGGGAAGGTTATAGCTTATGCTTCTCGCCAGTTGAAGGACTACGAGAAGAATTATCCTACGCATGATTTGGAGCTGGCAGCTGTGGTTTTCGCCCTGAAGATTTGGAGACATTATTTATATGGCAAAAAGTGTAAAATTTTCACGGACCACAAGAGTTTGAAGTATTTGTTTTCTCAGAAAGAACTCAATATGCGACAGAGGAGGTGGTTAGAGCTTGTCAAAGATTATGATGTGACGATTAGTTACCACCCAGGGAGAGCGAATGTTGTAGCAGATGCTTTGAGCCGTAAGTCGAGTTCTTCTTTGAATTCTTTGATTCAAAAGCCATTGTTGTTAGACTTGCAGAGAGAGGAGATAGCTTTGGTGGTTCCGGGGACCATTGCTAGTTTTTCAGCGTTGGTTATTCGGGCTACATTGACGGACAGGATCCGTAGAGAGCAGGCCATTGATGTTCAGTTGACAGAGTTGAGAGCCAGAGCAGAGGAGAGAGGTAATTCAGAGTTTGGATTGAATGGAGATGGTTTGGTGACTTTTAGAGGCCGTATATGTATTCCTGTTGGTGATGATATTCGGCGAGACGTCTTGACAGAGGCACATACCGCGCCATACTCGATACATCCAAGCAGCACTAAGATGTATCAGGATCTTCGTAGACTCTATTGGTGGCAAGATATGAAGAATGATATTACCATGTTTATTTCTCAGTGCCTAACTTGTCAGCAGGTGAAAATCGAGCATCAGAGACCTGCTGGGACATTGCTGTCATTACCGATTCCTCAATGGAAATGGGAGCATATTACGATGGACTTCGTGACTGGTCTTCCATGGACGTAGAAAGGTCTTAACTCTATTTGGGTTATTGTTGATCGGTTGACCAAGTCAGCGCGTTTTCTTCCAGTTAAGACGACGTATTCTATGAAGCAGTATGCCGAAGAGTACATAGCAGAGATTGTTAGACTTCATGGTGTTCCTGTGTCGATCGTGTCTGATCGTGACCCTAGATTTACTTCAGAGTTTTGGAAGAGTTTACACAGAGCTATGGGTTCACGGTTAGCATTCAGTACAGCATATCACCCCCAGAGTGACGGTCAATCAGAGAGAGTTATTCAGATTCTAGAGGATATGGTCAGAGCTTGTACTATCGACTATCCTGGTAGTTGGGATTCCAAATTGCCTCTTGTTGAGTTCACGTACAATAATAGCTACCAAGCAACGGTTGGCATGGCACCGTATGAAGCACTTTATGGCAGAAAGTGTAGATCGCAATTGTATTGGGATGAGATTGGTGAGAGGAAGATGTTGGGTCCAGAGTTGGTCCAACAGACAGCTGATATTGTTGCTGTTATTCGAGAGAGGATGAAGACAGCACAATCGAGACAGAAGAGTTATGCTGATGTGCGTCGTAGGCCGTTGCAGTTTGAGGTGGGCGACCATGTGTTCTTGAAGATAGCACCTCTTAAGGGTGTGATGCGGTTTGGCAAGAAGGGAAAGCTGAGCTCGAGATTTATTGGCCCATTTGAGATCTTGGGTAGAGTTGGTGATCGAGCTTACAGGTTAGCACTACCGCCAGATCTTGACAGAGTTCATAATGTTTTTCATGTTTCAATGCTCAGGAAGTATATTTCGAATCCTTCCCATATTATTCACCACGAGCCATTGGATTTGACGCCGAATTTGACGTACCAAGAGATTCCGATCCAGATTCTGGATCGCAGAGTTAGAGTGTTGAGAAACAAAGAGATCAGCATTGTTAAAGTCCTTTGGAGGAATCATCTGATTGAAGAAGCCACGTGGGAACAAGAGGATGAGATGAAAGAGAAGTATCCTGAGTTGTTTGCGCAGTGACATCAATTTCGAGGACGAAATTTCCTTAAGGAGGGGAGATTGTAATAGCCACGCCTGGTGTACGGTACGGTTTAAGATTTTGTATGATCATTGGCTATTTGGTTGAGTTTTAGTATAGTGTGATGTTAGAGTTGTGTTTATGGGTCATAGTATTGTTGGTTATTATTGTTTTGTGGCATTGTTGATATTAGTTGATGTGTAGTTGTATTGTATCAGCGTTTTGATTCGATCTTTGTTGCATAGAGTTGGTTGTTGGATGCAGAGGTGTAAGGCTCGAGATTGATTAATCTTCATTGATGTGATATTCGGAAGATATGAGTATGCATGACATGTAATGAGAAGCACTAAATGAGATTATGAAGTGTTGCATAAAGTCTAGACCGCACCCGTGCTACGAACAAGACTGCACCCGCGGTTGATGGGCAGAGAGTTGGAGATTAATTACGGAAGTGACACCGCACCCGCGGTGCTAGATAGACCGCACCCGCGGTTCTGCTACAGTGAGGTTAGCGCACCCGCGGTGCAAGACAGAGCGCACCCACAGTCGCTGTTTCTAAAATTTTGGATGATGATCAGTACGCCTAGCGCACCCGCGGTGTGAGAAGTACCGCACCCGCGGTAAAACGTGCAGTAAGCACATTCAGCCATGTGCCTTACATGCAATGTGATATATATATATATGCGAAATCCTCCTTTTCCTTAAGCAAGAAACGAGAATTCCCTCAGAAATCTTCCAAATTTGGTGTGGTGCTAGATTTGAGATTTTATACCAACCAGTTATCAGAATTTAAATCCGAGCACAGTTCTACGATCCTCTCAGCGACAGCTACAACTGGACGTAAGTTTTATTACGTTTTGAGATGACTTGAAAATATGATGTTAATGGAATTGAAGATGATTCATATATGTTGTTCTCGAGACAGTAGACATCGTATAATCAAAACCGGACTGAAGAACAAATACAGTATGGAATTATTACGATTTTTGAAAGATATTGGTTGGAATTTGATATCAGATTCGTATCGTTATTGACTATGAATTGAGAATTGATTTGTATTATGTGTTCAGGATATACTAATCAGTATATATTTGAAGTCAGATTAAAGAATAGATTGGTTATGCAATTGTTATGAAGTTCAGAATTGATTTAGTTGAGATGCTATATCAGAGTTGTGTTTTTATTCAGATTTTGAGTTGTACTGAATTATGCTATTATATCTGTGATGTTGAGATAGACGGGGTTATCGTGACTGTATTATTATGCCGTCGAAACATCAGTAGATTGATATTGATCAGATTCAGTAATGATTTCGATTGTATCTTGATATCATTGATATGAATTAGATTGTACCTTGTTCAGATATGGATCAGATTATATACTGATGTGAGTGTTGATCAGAACGGGTCTTGAATTGAGTTATATACTGATATGGTATTTATATGATCGTCATTATCAGATTTGGATATGGACAGATTGGAATACAAGACTTCGTCTTCATCAGACCGAGAAGAGAAAGGTATAAATGGATGTTCATTGGGAGATCGACTTGAGTTAGATTTAACTCGAGTTTCCCTAAATCACATACTTGTCTGGTATTGTTTTTATACCTTTGTGTTTTAGTGAGTATGTTTATTCTATTGAATTAGACGTAGAAAGCAGAGAGCTATTAAGTAAGAGTCACTGACAGAGGGGTTAGATTTTGACAGACTTGTCACTGACCCATTGCACATTGTCAGAATAGGCTTAGTCTTGGTAGATACGCCAAGGCACTAGACGTTTGGTATATCCTATTCGATATAGATTAGACCAAAGTCCAGAAATAAGAACGTACCGCCATTGTGACTGGTAGTAGTAGGTGGGAGACTTGTTACGTTCTTATTCACCGGGATCCCTAGATTAGAATGAGAGAGGAGTCGAGTTTTAGATATTGAGACTAGAATTTGATTTACAGATCCGTATTGATTGATGTTTCGTAGATTACGATTCATGTTTTATTTATAGACTGGGATGGATACATGTTGTGTGATTATGCTACATGTGATAAGATATAATTCATGCTTTTATGTTAATTCAGTTAACTGCATGTAAACATTATTTATACTCGGATTTATTCTCACCGGAGTATCCGGCTGTTGTCATGTTTTGTATGTATAATAGACTAGTTTGAATAATTGTTGTACATTATTGTACTTTTATACTGAGATGTATAATAGATTGATTCCATTACCTTCCGCATTTTAAAGAAAAATTTTTAGACCCTGTTTATCTTAATTGATAATTAAATCTCAAAGATGATTAAGAAGATGATTAGCGTCCGGATCCCCACAACAGGTGGTATCAGAGCGATAGATCCTTTAGACTGAGATAGAAGAGAATGAGCGGGGTAGAGTGAGTTTTCTTTCCTTGCATGTGATTGGTAGCATGAGATTTACTTTAATGTTGACTTACATTGTGTGTGCTAGCATGACATTATGATTTACTGCTTTGAAATACATGGTTACATGATTATCTGATTTGAGTTGGTAGTATGTATTATTGAGTATGAATCAGATCTGATTCATGATCAGAAGTAAGATGATCAGAGGAAGATTGGAACAGATTTGTAGTATTGGAGTACTAATGTTTTGATAAGCAGATATACGTCCACGGAGAATTCCAGAAAGGGGTAGTACTTCGACTGCACCGATAGATGTATCAGAAATTCCGATGGAAACACAGATGAAGAGGTTTCAGTCGTTTCAACCGCCGATTTTAAAGGGTACTGAGACGCCAGTAGATTGTGAGAATTGGCTTGAAAGCATAGAAATGCTATTTGAATTTCTGGGTTTCACAGATGATTGTAGAGTTACACTGATTGGGAACCAGCTAACAGAGATTGCAAGAAGTTGGTGGCTAATAACCAAAGAAGCTTTAGAACAACGTAGTTCACTAATTACGTGGAAAATTTTTAAGGTTGAATTCTATCAAAGATTTTTCCCCGTATCATACAGACAAGACAAAAGTGCAGAATTTTCAAATTTGAGACAGGGCCACTTGAGTATTGATGAGTATTTGGGCCAGTTCTTTACCTTGTTACGTTTTGTCCCTCATGTGGCTAGAAATGATGAAGCTCTATCTGATCAGTTCATTCAGGGATTGAATTCGGAGATATGTACATTGGTAAATGTGAAACGATCGATTAATTTTGCTGATACCTTGAACAAAGCCAAAAGAGCAGAAACAGTTCTGAGAGTACAAAAGAGAGCATCGTATGTTCTTCCAATATCGAATTCACAGCAACTGCCCCACAGAGTTGAGATGGGCAGTAGCAGTAGTGGGACGAAAGAACAGTTACAAGCTCGAAAGAAGCAGTTCAAGAAGTTAGGGAGCGGGTCATCTAGCTCCAGTGGTTCTAGCTCGAATTACATTGTAGGGTATTGCAGAACTTGTGGAGGAAGACATCCTACCGAGCAATGCCAGGGAGTGACTGGTATATGCAATATCTGCAAACAACGGGGACAGTTTGCTAAAGTTTGTCCACAGAGAGATTCCCGAAGATTTCAGGGATCAGGACCATCTGGTGGTAGTGACCGAGGAACAGACCCAAGAGGCACTTGATGATATAGTGGCAGGTACTGTTCTTTTATGATTATAGTGCATATGTATTGATATATACTAATGCATTCCCTACGATTATCTTTGATTGAGTTTCATTGAGATATGTTGTATCTGTTGAGTTTGATGGTACTGTAGTATTGATTCCATTACTTGTTGGAAAAGAAAGATTGATATCAGAAATTTCTGTGAAATATTGTATACTACAGTAAGATGAGAATGAGGTCGAGTTAGATTATGATATACTTGTATTTCTGAGTGGACGCATTATTGATATTAATATGCTGAACAAGTACAGAACTATTATAGATTATTGTCAGGAGAGTATAAGATTCAGACCAGATATGGCTGATGAGTAGAGATTTCACGATAAGGATTCTAGATCTAGAATTCCTTTGATATCTGTATAGTTTATGACTCGACTGATACAGAAAGGAGCAGATGGTATCCTTATGTATTCAGTAGATGTACTGAAATCGAGCCTAGAATTGGCAGATTTGCCAATAATGTATGAGTTACTGATATTTTCCAGATGAGATTTTGGATTTGCTTCGGATTGAAAGATAGACTTCAGAATTAAATTGAGATCAAGTACTGTTTGTTTTATTAGAATTCAGTACAAAATGCTATTGAATGTGCAGAATGTCACTGAATGAAGTGAAAGAATTGAAAGATCAGTAGAAGAGTTACGGGCCAGGAGTTACATTTGATCTAGTGTTTCTCGGTGGCATATTTCAGTATGTTCAGAGATATTCTGATGATTTCATGCTCGTTGTATCTATGACATTTTGATATATTTGTAGCATCTGATTGATTGAATCGAATATCTGAAGATTGTATTGAATACTCTGAGAACTATGATTATTGTATACAGAAATTTTCAGATATGAATCCTATTTGAAACAGATTATATTCCGAGTATATGATATCTGAAGTTAGTATACTGATTGAATTTGACACGGTTGAGATTATGATCAGTGGCTGAGAATGATACCGAGATCAGAAAGATCAGAAATTTCAGAAATGTCAGAATTGTCAGGAATTTATTTTTGGTCTGAATTAATAGATTATCGTATACGATTGTTGTTTTGTATCTGCTTGAGTATTGTTATTGTTCTGAAACAGTATTTGAGACAGCTTATATTGTTTGGGGGCATATTATATTTGCAGATGATATATAGCAGTTGATCTGAGCGACATGAAGATATGGATTGATTAGTCTGAATTGACAGTATTGCCAGAAATTGCAGTTTTAGGAGTTTATTAAACTCACTAGATCAGTATATATTATTGATATTATGAATCTGATTTGATAGTACTGTTATTCTGAGTCAGTGTTTGATATAGATTATTCAACCCGAGTCAGAGCTGAACTCAAAAATTTCGGCAGTTCAGGGATATAATTAGAATGTTCAGAGCTTAATTTTCAATAATCAGAACAGAGCATCGATCAAAGTGACAGATATGTGATTTAACGATATGAGAACGATTATCTTGTGATGTCAAATGTTTCAGAATTGTACAACAGAATTTGATATCGATAATCAGAATCGAATACCAGGTAGGTATTTTTTTTTTAATTTATATTCTTAACTGATTTGTTTGTACCAAATAGTTCGAATCTGAATTGACAGATAGTGTCCGAAACGCACCGTAGGGAATTCATTTTTCATTTTGGTGACTGAGAGTATATGATAATTCGAACAGATAGTTTTGATATAGACAGATTAAATCAGTTATGGCAGAATTTATGCTGAAATGTTGGCAGAATTGTATTGAAATGTCTGAACCGCCAATAAATGAAGATAGAAAGATAGAGATCAGAAGATTTATTACAGAATTTGTATATTCTTGACTAGACATGGGAAGTATATTTCGATGAATTTCGTAATAAGACCACTATAATACTTTCCAGATTGTGATATGATATGATTGTGATCGACATATTGTTCAATCTATATCTATTAGTTTGTACAATATGACGTACAAACATGACCAGATGACAAGAATCGATGTTAAAGAAATGGTCAGACTGATCAGAATGGAGAACTAGACTAGATCAGATTGTGATTTTGATTGAGCTTGTAATTGTGACAGAATACACCATGAACTCATTCATATATTATTCACAGACTGACAGATAGCTAGAGTGTACTATCCGGATATTGAAAGATATCCAGGGAGTGGCAGTGCTGGATGCTAGCACCAGTTGATATGACATATTGTCACTGTGTGAATTATAGTATGATAATAGCCATCAGAAAAGTAATGAGATAGTTACAGACAATATATGGTACAGTGAGTACTGCAGATTTCGTTGTTATAAGAATAATATCTCGAAGATACCGGAGATAGGAGTTGATACGGTTAGAGATATGACAAAGAAAATGTAGCTAATTCAGAAGAGAACGGAGATAGCTCAGACCAGACAGATTTAATACGCCAACGTCGGATGATGACGATTGGTATTTGGGGCCGAAGATTGAATATATCCTTGACTGGGATAAACAGATTTAATAACAGCGGATGATATTGATTGGGTATGAGCTGTTGATTGGTATATACGGATGGGGTATAGCCAGTATTATGAAATTGATTCTGTCAGAGTATCTCAAGGGTATTATGATGTTATGCTCTTGAATTATTATTCCAATTTAGAATTACAGATCTGTACAAGAAAGATATTTCAGAATGAAGGCTATTCTATTATTGAAAATACAGGAAGTGACAGGGCCTCAAAGAGACTACCTGGAAAACAGAACTTGTCATGAGATTAAGATTTCAGAATGGATTCATTGACATGAGTTTTCTTTAAACTCTGTATACATTCCTTCTGTGATGTCTGAATTGATTACTTGCGATTTCGATGACGAAATCATTTCTTAGAGGGGGAGAAATGTAAGGCTCGAGATTGATTAATCTTCATTGATGTGATATTCGGAAGATATGAGTAAGCATGACATGTATTGACAAGAGGGGACCGCACCCGCGGTCCATAGTGCAGCGCACCCGCGGTGGATTGACCGAGACCAGAGCGCACCCGCGGTCTTTTATGGAGCGCACCTGCGGTCGACATTTTCAGATTTTTGGTTGAGTTGCCGAGGGCACACCGCACCCGCGGTGCATGTTGGAGCGCACCCGCGGTGCATGAACAGTAGAAGCGTGTTTTGAGATTTAAGTGAGTTAAATGGATGAGTGGGTTTCATTTCTCTCATTTCCTTCCCCTCATTCTCGATTTTTCTCTCCTTGGAGGCTAGGGTTTCTTCATTTCCTTCAATTCCTTTCTTTAATCCAAGCTTCTTGTTAGTTATTTGTTGAGAGATCAAGGTTATTTTGGGATCAAGGAAGCTAAGGTAAGCTTTTGGTGTTATTTATTCTTGGTTTTGGTGTGAGAGATGATATGGGTTTGTGATGGTGTTGATTCTATGGCTTTTGTGGTATTGTTGTTGGATTATTGGGTTATTGATGGTGTTATATATGGTTTATTGTTGTAGGATTTCAACCAAGGGATTATATCCAAGGGTTTTAATTGGTTGTAAGTGGAAT
The DNA here is from genome assembly GCF_025594145.1 of Primulina tabacum. Lineage (NCBI taxonomy): Eukaryota > Viridiplantae > Streptophyta > Magnoliopsida > Lamiales > Gesneriaceae > Primulina > Primulina tabacum. Next base: position 14,029,372 of record NC_134556.1, on the reverse strand, counting down.
TTCATTCTTGTGCTCACATGATAATATATGTATTGTGTTACAATGTTTTAACATGTTATTCCCTTCCATTTGATTCATATTATGTATAGATATACCTTGTTGTATATTATAGGCAATTGAATGTCTCAATTCTTTAAAAGGGAATACAAGAGATAGAGTATGCAAAGTGTTTGTTAAAATGCCCAAGAGAGAGTTCAAATGTTTTATGGATTGATAGATACATAGTCAGAGATTGCATGCAATTAGTTGATCAACGACCATAGGCTTATATCCCACAGAGTTATCGATTTATATCGATGGGATATAGCTACAGAGCCAGAGATACTATATAGATATCAATCCAACAGAGAAAAGTGAAATACCATCGTTATTATTATTATTGCTATGATATTCATGTTTCAGAATATTCATGTTTCAGAGTTGATGGTATTTAATGTTTTCAAAGCCATGTTTTACAGAGTATGCTATGTATCCATTGTTATGTAAGAGTTCCACTTGCTGAGTTTTATACTCATTTCAGTTATTTCATGTGATGCAGATAAGAGCGATGGACCAGGACGTTGATGGGAGCCGGGGTCATATGCATATCATAGATGGAAGGAAGAAGATATTTTGATAGCTATTTGGACATGATCATACAAATGATATTTTGTATTTTGGTTTTATCATTTCATTGATCATGTATTTACTTTGTTTGTAAGGATTTTTATGTCCCTTCCTTCTTCCAGAAAATTTTAAATTCCGCTATTATTTTATTAAAATCGGTCGAGGGTGTCACAGTATTGTTGGTTATTATTGTTTTGTGGCATTGTTGATATTAGTTGATGGTAGTTGTATTGTATCAGCGTTGCGATTCTATTTTAGTTGCATAAGAGTTTGTTTTGGCCGAGACCAGACCGCACCCGCAGTAATTTGAGCAGCGCCCCCGCGGTCTTTATTGCAGCATTTTTGGTGGATTGCCGAACAGACACCGCACCCGCGGTGTGATAGTTACCGCACTCACGGTGGAGGCACCGCACCCGCGGTCGTCAGTTTCAGAATTTTGGTTGTATTGCCGTAAGCACACCGCACCCGCGGTGCATGTTGGAGCGCACCTGCGGTCGATGAATAGTGAAAGCGTGTTTTCGAGATTTAAGTGATATAAGGCATAGATTTGTTCACTTTTCCTCATTCTTTTCCCCTCATTCTCGATTCTTCTCCTCAAGTGAAGGCTAGGGTTCCATTTCCTTTCACTTCATCTCTTTGATTCTTGCATCTTGTTGGAGTTTTGTGTTGAGAGCAAGGTTTACTTGGGTTCAAGGAAGCTAAGGTAAGCTTTTGGTTTAGTTTATTCTTGGTTATGGTGTTGGGAGAAATCATGGGTTTGGTGATTGTGTTGGTTTTATGGATTAATTGATATGGGTTTATGATTATTGAGTTTATAATGGTGCAATATATGGTTTAATGCAAGAGAAAAGAGTCTTCAAAGTGTTTGATTTAATGCCAAAGAGAGAGTTTAAATTATTTATGGATTAATTGTTATGGGTTTATGATTATTGAGATGTTGATGGTGTATTTCATGATTTATTGTTGTAGGTTGTGTACGAAGAGATATATTCTAGGTTCCAAGTGGTTGTAAGTGGAATTTCAGTCCTCGTGCTCACATGATAATATATGTATGGTGTTTCAATGGTTTTAATGTGCTATTCCCTTCATTTGATTCATGTTATGTATTGATACACTTTGTTGTATATTATGGAGGCATTTTATGTCTCAATTGTGAAAAAGGGAATAAAAGAGAAAAGAGTCTTCAAAGTGTTTGATTTAATGCCAAAGAGAGAGTTTAAATGATTTATGGATTGATAGATACATAGTCAGAGATTGCATGCAATTAGTTGATCAACGACCATAGGCTTATATCCCTCAGAGTTGTCGATTTATATCGATGGGATATAGGTACAGAGACAGAGATACTATATAGATATCAATCCAATAGAGAAAAGAGAAATACCATCTTATTGTTATATTATGCTATGTTATGTTTCAAGAGTTGATGGTATTTAATGACTTCAAAGCCATGTTTTACAGAGTATGATATATGTATCCATTGCTATGTAAGAGTTCCACTTGCTAAGTTTTTTTTACTCATTTCAGTTATTTCATGTGATGCAGATAAGAGCGACGGGCCGGGACGTTTGATAACATTTTTGACATGATCACAAAAATGAAAGTTTAGAGTTTTTTTCTCAAGCTTTTCAAAGCTTTTGCTTTGTGTTCATTCAAAAATCAAACTCATCAAGATTCGTTCTTGTGGCGTTTGTCGATTGATACCATACGGATTGTCGGGGGCAAGTTCTCTGAAGGTTCGTCTGTTTCTCAATTGTTTAATCCGTGAATATTTATTGCTAAGTTTTTATAATTTAGAGGTGAATATCACACATTCAAACTTGATTCAAAAGATCGGGACAACAACGATTCTTTGTTCGTTATTGAATTGAGGGCGCGATTCGATTTTAATCGTGTTTGCTATTCGTTCGTACAAAGTTTCATATCATTTGGTATCAGAGCTTTGGTTCATTGAATTCAAGTAAGTTTACCCTTCGTTCTATTATCAGATCTAAATTTTCTTTCGTTCCGTTTTCAGATCTGATTTGTTCTATTATTCTTCGTCGTTCGTGAATCTGTGATACACGAAATTTTGTGCCTTAATTTTTTCTTTGAATTTTCGGAATTCTTAAAAAAAAATAGATTACCAAAAATCCGAAAATTCCCTATTATTTATTTTTGGTAATTTGTTCTATTCTCTGTTGTGAGTCATATACACTTGTCTCACACTGTCAAATTTTTTTTTTTTATTATCATTCACCTTCAAATTTCTTGTCTACACAGTCCAAGTCAGTCGATCACAATTGTTCACAAGTTAAAATTGATTGTTTGATATACAAATACAAAGCTTGAGCACACCTTCGAGAATACTATCGAATTTGAGTGAAAAATATTTGAAGGCGAGTGTATTTTCTTTGAAGTGAACGGTGAGTATTTGTTGTGAGCAAAAAAAAAAATAAGAGAGGAGAGACGAGTGAATTTCTTTGGAGTGACCGTGAGCAATTGGGTGAGGATCATTTTGTTTTCTACTAACGTTTTCTTGCAGGTACAAATTTGAAATTAAATAGAGAGGGAGGTAGGAGACAGTTCGAACCCGGGGTTGTCTAATGTTCAAATGGAGGCGTTGTTTGGGCATTTTAGTAGGATGATGAGAAATGAATTAGAGCCCTTACAAGAGAGGTTGGATAAACTTGAGGTTAGTACCAGTGGGAGTAAGTCTAAACCTAAGGATGTGGGTAGAGGAGAAGAAGAGGAAGAATATGATTTGGGAGGAGATGAGGAAAGTCAAAATGAGAATTGGGGTAGGAATGGAAGAGGTAGAGGATTTGGGAGATGAAGAAAAGAAGTCGTACGGGGCAGATATGATGGGAATGGGGAAGATGGTAACATGGGTAGTATTAAGATGAAAATCCCTTCATTACATGGGAAGTCTGACCCGGAGGCGTACTTAGAGTGGGAAAAGAGGGTAGAGTTCGTGTTTGAGTGTCACCAATACTCCGAACAAAAGAAGGTTAGGTTGGCGGTGGTTGAATTCTTAGACTATGCTCTCATATGGTGGGATCAATTAGTGATCACTAGGAGGAGGTATAATGAGAGACCCATTGAATTGTGGGATGAGATGAAGAGGGTCATGAGGAAGAGGTTTGTGCCCAACCACTATTATAGGGAGATGTTTAAGAGGCTACAAACTTTGAGGCAAGGGTTGAAGAGTGTTGAGGACTACTATAAAGAGATGGAAGTAGTCATGATTAGGGCCAATGTTGAGGAAGATAGTGAGGCGACCATGGCTCGTTTTCTTTGTGGTTTGAACAGGGAAATTCAAGATCAAGTGGAGCTTCGGCACTACCTGGATCTAGATGAGATGGTGCAAATGGCCATAAAAGTGGAGCAAAAACTCAAAAGGCGTGGAGTTGGCCGCACCAATCAAAATGGGGGTTCATCATCTTCTTTGCGGTCAAATGGGGTGAAACGTGAGGAGAATAAGATGGTGACCAAGCCCAAGATTGAGACCAAACAAGAGGCGCCTAAACAAGGAGTGCTAGGTAAATCTGAAACTCCTTCTAATCGATCTAGGGATGTTAGATGTTTTAGGTGTCAAGGATTAGGGCATATTTCTATTGAATGTCCTAATAAAAGGGTAATGATTTTAAATGATTATGGTGAGTATGAATCGCATAGTGAGGGTGAGGATGATGATGAGATGCCTGCATTAGAGGATCCTGACGAGGGTTATGAGGCGGTTGTAGGTGAAGCCCTAGTGACTAGGCGTATCATGAGTGCCCAAGTCAAGGAGGAGGAGACTAACCAAATAGAGAACTTGTTCCATACTAGGTGTTTGTGAATCAAAAGGTTTGCAATTTAATCATAGATGGGGGGAGTTGTACTAATGTGGCTAGTGTTGAAATGGTGGAGAAATTGGGTTTGCCTACACTAAAACACCCTCAACCATATTGGCTTCAATGGTTGAATGACTGTGCGGAAGTGAAGGTCACAAAGCAAGTGCTAGTGCCTTTTTCTATTGGGAAGTATGTGGATGAGATTTTGTGTGATGTAGTACCCATGCATGCTTGTCATATCTTGTTGGGTAGACCGTGGCAATACGACAGAAAGGTGACTCATGATGGGTTCAAGAATAGATATTCATTTGTGTTGAAGAAGGAATCCATTGTTTTACTCCCTTTGTCCCCAAAGCAAGTGTTGGAGGACCAATTGAAAAAAAAGAAGAGAGATGAGGCCGAAAAAAAAAGTGAATTAAAAAGTGAGATGGCCTTTGAAAATAAAAATGAAATGGCTGAAAAAAAGAGTGACAAAAAAGGTGAGATAGCCATACAAAAGACAAAAGAGAGGAAAGAAAATGAGGGGAAAGAAAATGAGAGGAAAAAGGCCAAAAAGAAATCATATATGACCCAAAAAAGTGAGTTGAAGCAATTGATGCACACACATGAACCACTTGTGTTGATTCTTTACAAGAAGATCCTCCTTAACACAAGTGATATAGCCGGGTCCCTTCCGAGCATTGTTGTTTCACTCTTGCAGGAATTTGAAGATGTATTCCCGGAGGAGCTACCTCAAGGGCTACCACCATTGAGAGGGATTGAGCACCAAATTGATTTGGTACCCGGAAGTGTCTGATGCGATCCCGCCCACGAGATCTTTGATTTTTCCCGATCTTTGAAACAAGTAATTGATAAATGTGACAATCGCCTTTAGATCACGCGGTCTAGCAACAATTAATCAACGATAGAAACAATCTCGTTCAAGAGAATCTCCAAAGAACCCATCTTTGGCAACCCTCGTGATATTCGATTGACAAACGCCACAAAAGATAAATCTTTTGATAAGTTTGATTTGATACGACGCAAAAGTTATAACGAAACTTAAGCTTGTTTTTGAGAGAATTCTCAAAGAAAAGTTTTATATAAAACTCAATCAATGACTCAAAAGTTTTTTCTACAATGATAAAATTCGTCTATATATTGATACCAAATCCAAAGATAACAAAAAGATAACTAGGTAACAAAATCTGCACCAAATCTTCGCAAATATTCGCAGCTAATCTTAGGACACGGACCCCGTGTAGACCTCCGGGTACGGTCCGTGTACACTCGGGCAAAAATATTCTCCAGCAAACAAAGGACACGGACCCCCTGTACAGGTCCGTTCTCGGGTCCGTGTAGACTCTGGAATTCTTCATCCTTGGCTGTAAAGGATCCGGACCCCGTGTTCAGGTCCGTGTAGTCTCGGCCGTCTCCAACAATGCTTGAATGATATTCCTTTGGCCTCCCGACGTACTCCCATGCATCACGAACCTTTCGGTACTTTGCTCCTTGCCCGTGAGCCCACCTTGATTGATCATAAGTCTCTGCAACGCTACCATGATCGCATCATCCTCCCCTTCTTGAAAAGGATTTGTCCTCAAATCTTTGATACCTACACAAAAACGAAGCAAGTTAGTAATAACAAGAATTGTATGACTAATATGCTTACCTTTAAACTAAAGTTTGTAGGTGCCATCCATTGCGTGGCCCCATCACTGTTTGGAATCCCAGCTCCATGGCTGCCCTCTCCATGTAATCATTAATTACACCAATCATCAAATAATAAGTGACATGAATTGATAAGGAGAATATACCATTAAGCATTATAAAAAATTAAATTCCTCCTCTTCTTAGGCCTAGTTAACACACAAATGATATCCATACAAATGTAAGTTTATTGCTTACTAGGATTAAGAATTAAGTCATGCATGTCATAAAACCCTAGCCTATTGGCTATCTTCATACATGCAAGACCCTCGTCACAACACCATTCGACATACCTCTTCATATGTAACCAACACATATAATTATGAATTATATCAATGATGAAATCACAACAATACTCCTCAATGGCGAGTAATTCATAAAATGAACATAACATGAACAATTTAATCTCCTTAAAATTATATTCATCATGAACATAAAAATTCTTATATTCACTCATCATCTTTCCAAATACATCATCAAACAAGTATGAATCATGCAGATAGGACACACTAGATGTACTATCCATGTAACCATTTAACACATCACAAAGATTTGAGTATAATGCATATAATCCATTGTCATAACAAAGACTCTTCAATTTGACAACTTTTGAACACTCAAAATAACTAACATTTGAATTTAATTCATGCATTATATCACCATCCTCAACGCTGTGACTCCCTGACAAAATCGTCATCTGATTGTTAGACCATTTGGACATCACACTTTCAACACTCACCCCAAATTCTTGAGCACAACACAACAATGAACTGAGATAAGGACTAAAATCATACCTCATGCTTGTTGCGTTGGCAATTATGCTTACCTCATGGTGATTGCTCTCAACGCCAAATGGATCATCCCATTGCATTTTTACACCTTCCACATTTGCTCGTCTCTTCATCAAAACTTCATCATAACCCTGCAAATGAGAAATAACAATGCTTGGGATTGAACCAGCTATATCATCACATGAATAATAAACCACTTTGTACAAAGGTACTTTAAGGGGTTTATACAAAAGTAAACAACTCTCATCCTCACTCTTTTCACTCTTTTGGGCCTTTAATTCATTTTTTTTCTTTTTCTTTTTCTTTTTCTTTTCTTTCTATGGCCATCTCACTCTTTTGATCACTCATTCTTTCGGTCATTTTAAATTCTTTTTCACTCTCACAATTAAATTGCAGTTGATCATCAGTAATTACAACTGAAATAGATGGATCAATAAAGGTACATGATGAATCATAACATGCGTGCATCAAATTATTACTACTTTCTTCTTTCTCCTCCATAGCACACACATTAGAAGAAAATTCACCATCTAAGGATTCACCCTCCACAGCACAACATTCTATGCTCAAGTCAGAAATCAGTGGAGTACCAACCTCCTCAATTCTCTCAACCTCCACTTTAGGTTCAACATCAATGCTCACTTCAACTCCACATTCGACTGCATACTTAGATTCACATTCGACTCTAGACTCTAGTACATTCACCTCCTCCTTTGTACATTGGCTAATATCATGTCCAAACTCTAGACTCCAAATACATTGAATATCATAAGTACTAACATTTGAAATTTTAGATGTACTTTGATACCCATGCTTCAAAAGCATCTTCGGTCTAGTCATGACCTTCTTCTCTTCACTCGACCTTCGTGCATATGTCAAGAACTCCTTCCACGAGTCAATTCCCTGCCTACCACTCGATTTGCACCTCCTATCATCACGATCCAAATGCAATGCTCTATCCCCACCAAATCTACTACCTCGTCCCTTCTCATTAGCAATACCCTCAAGCCTATCCAACCTTTCATGTAAAGGTTTAAGCTCCTTCTCCCATATTCTATCAATCCCCTTTAACATTGTTTGAAATTGAAGATCGTCAACCATTATACCTGCAAGAAAAGGTTTGTATAAAACAATAAAAGAATAAAGTTTCCTCACCACAAATTCTCACTAGTCATTCCAATGAAAATTCACTCGCACTCGTCTTTTTCCCTCACCACAAAACCTCACAAATCACTCCAATGAAAATTCACTCCACTCAAATATGTTCACTCAAGTGAGAATTCTCAAGGGGGCGCTTAAGTCTCGTGGCTTCCACGTATCAAACTTATGAGATCAATCCTGTGAAGCTTGAAATTCGACTCACTTAGACCACACAAGAACAAGTAACTCTGGAAATTGACTAGAATGCGACTAAATGACAAGGACAAACTTAACGCTGAAATATAAGCGCTAAAATTCCAACAAACACCCGAGTCAAATATATATATATATATATATATATATATATATATATATATATATATATATATTTTTTTTTCTTCTCTTTTTTTTTTTTGGTTTCGTGTGAACAGTACGATACAGTAAATCCGGCGATGAACATAACGTGAACAGTAACTTCAGTCGTGAACAGTAACTTCAGCCGTGAATAGTAATTCCGATAAGATGAATAGTAAATCCGAAACGATGAACAGTAAATCGGCTGATGAACAGTAATTCCGGCATATGAACAGTAATTCCGAATCGCGTGAACAGTAAATTCGTTTCGCTACACGAAAATCGGTATTAAAAATCCTACGAAGAATTGAATGGATACGCTTACTTGAATCAAAAACCTTGAGCTCTCATACCACATGATGCGATCCCGCCCACGAGATCTTTGATTTTTCCCGATCTTTGAAACAAGTAATTGATAGATGTGACAGTCGCCTCTAGATCACTCGGTCTAGCAACAATTAATCAACTATAGAAACAATCTGGTTCAAGAGAACCTCCAAAGAACCCGTCCTTGGCAACCCTCGTGATATTCAATTGACAAACGCCACAAAAGATAAATCTTTTGATAAGTTTGATTTGATACGACGCAAAAGTTATAACGAAACTTAAGCTTGTTTTTGAGAGAATTCTCAAAGAAAAGTTTTATATAAAACTCAATCAATGACTCAAAAGTTTTTTCTACAATGATAAAATTCGTCTATATATTGATACCAAATCCAAAGATAACAAAAAGATAACTAGGTAACAAAATCTGCACCAAATCTTCGCAAATATTTGCAGCTAATCATAGGACACGGACCCCGTGTAGACCTCCGGGTACGGTCCGTGTACACTCGGCCAAAAATATTCTCCAGGAAACAAAGGACACGGACCCCGTGTACAGGTCCGTTCTCTAGTCCGTGTAGACTCTGGAATTCTTCATCCTCGGCTGTAAAGGACACGGACCCCGTGTGCTGTTCCGTGTACACGTCCGTGTAGTCTCTGCCGTCTCCAACAATGCTTGAATGATATTACTTTGGCCTCCCGACGTACTCCCATGCATCACGAACCTTTCGGCACTTTGCTCCTTGCCCGTGAGCCCTCCTTGATTGATCATAAGTCCCTGCAACGCTACCATGATCGCATCAGTTCCTAAGAAAGATGGCTCATGGCGTATGTGTGTAGATTGTAGGGCAATCAATAACATAACCATTAAGTATAGGCATCCCATACCTAGATTAGATGATGAAAAAATGGTTGGCCAAGCACCAAAGAAGGCATGGGAGTTGTTGGAGTTGCCCGAAGGACCTATAACTAGGGGACGTAGTAAGAAGTTTAAAGAAGCACTTCAAGGACTCATGAAAAGCTATCAAGGAAGTCCTACAAGTTGGGTATATAAATTAGAGAAGCTTGGTGAACATGGGCACAAAGATGGAAGTATTTGGAATGTTATTCAAGTGATAAAGGACCATGAGGACAGCAGCACACGCGCCACAGCGCATGATTCCGCGCACCCGCGCGCATAAAACCGAGAGCTCCGTGCCCCCGTGCGATTTCCTGCGCGCAATGGCGCCACAACCGGCGCTACCGCGTGCCGGAGGCTGCCCTTGTGCAGAACCTGCGCGCATCCGTGCGAGTTCTTGCGCCACCGCGCGCCCTTCCGTGTCAAAATTGTTATCTACTTTTATTAAGCCTTTTCACACAACTTTTCTTGTATTTTATTGTTTATATAATGCATTGTAAGGACTATGAACGAAACATTATTGAAGGATATGAAAATTGCTTGAGTTTATTCTCAACATTCAAGGCATTTCATTGCTTTGTTATTACCAAAATCAAACTTATCAAAGATTGCATATTTGTGGTGTTTGTCGATTGTTTTTCGCTCGGATTTTCAAAACAAGATCTTTGAAGGTTCGTTTGAAATTCAATTGTTTTATCGTTGATATTTGTTGCTAAGTTTTAATAACTTAGAGGTGAATATCACAAATCGTTACTTGTTTCAAAAGATCGGGACAACAAATCGATCCTTGTTTGTTATTGAGTCGAGGGTGCGATTTCGATAATCGCGTTTGCTTCTCATTCGTACGAGGTTTCGCATCATTTGGTATCAGAGCTTTGGCTCATTGAATTCAAGTAAGTTATCGTTGTTGTTATTTTTCAGATCTGTCCCAAATTTCATTCTGTTCTCAGATCTGTGGTATCCTTTTGTTTCTATTGTCATATCTACCAAACACAAAAACAAAAATTCGTTCTATTTCAGTTTTGTGTTATCCTTTGTTCGATCTGCGTTATTTCTATCATCCTTTGTTATTTGATAATCCTGAATTCTCGAAAAATTTGTTCTGTGTTATTCTATCGTTCTTGTTTTTGTGCAATCCAAGTGAGACAGTTGCAAGTGTTCACAAGTTGAATCTTGTTAGTTTGATAAAAAAATATATAAAAAGATTGATCACATCTTTGAAAGAACTATCAAATTCGAGTGAAAAATATTTGAGTGCGAGTGTTATTTCTTTGGAGTGATCGTGAGAATTTGGGTAAGGAAAATCTTTTATTTCTACTAACATTTTCTTGCAGGTACAAAATCTAAAAGTAAAATGGAGAGGGAAGTAGAAGAAAGTTCGAATCAGGGGTTGTCTAAGGTTCAAAATGGAGGCGTTATATGGGTATTTTAGTAGAATGATGAGGGCTGAGTTGGATCCTTTATATGAGAGGTTGGATAGGCTTGAGTTTAGCACTAGTGAAAATAAATCTAAGCCTAAAGATTTGGGTACAGTTGAAGAAGAAGAGGATGATTATGTATTGGGTGTAGAAGAGGAAAGTCAAAATGAGAACTGAGGTAGAAGCGGACGAAGTAGAGGAGGATTTGGTAGGGGAAGAAGAGAAGCCGTACGGGGTAGGTACAATGATGGGAATAAAGAAGATAGTAACATAGGAAGCATTAAAATGAAAATTCCGTCGTTCCATGGTAAGTCAGACCCCGAAGCTTATTTAGAATGGGAAAAGCGAGTTGAATTTGTTTTTGATTGTCACCATTATTCTGAACTCAAAAAGGTTAGGTTGGCCGTGGTTGAATTTGTTGATTATGCACTTATTTGGTGGGATCAATTAGTGACCACTAAAAGAAGATGCAATGAGCGACCTATAGAAACTTGGGCTGAAATGAAGAGCGTAATGAGGAAGAGGTTTGTACCAAATCACTACTATAGAGAAATGTTTAAGAAGTTACAAACCTTGAGACAGAGTGTGAAGAGTGTTGAGGACTACTATAAAGAGTTGGAAGTAGTCATGATTAGAGCAAACATAGATGAGGATAGTGAGGCTACTATGGCTCGTTTTATGTGTGGTTTGAACAGGGAAATTCAAGACCAAGTGGAGCTTAGACATTACTTGGATCTAGATGAAATGGTGCAGATGACGATAAAAGTGGAGCAACAACTCAAGAGGAGAGGAGTTGGCCGTACCACACAAGCTGGGAATACATCAACACCTTGGCGTTCCAACGTTGTTAAACGTGAAGAAAGCAAGGTAGTGGTCAAGCCCAAAGTTGACATTAAACAGGAGGCGTCTAAGCAGGGAATGCAAGGTAAACCTGAAACTCCTATTAATCGTTCTAGAGATATTAAATGTTTTAGGTGTCAAGGAGTTGGACAGATTGCTAGCCAATGTCCCAATAAAAGGGTGATGGTGTTGAATAATTATGGGGAGTATGAATCTCATAGTGAGGGAGATGATGGAGAGGGTGAAGATGAGATGCTTGCATTAGAGGATCCTGATGAGGGATATGAGGCAGTTGTGGGTGAAGCGTTAGTGACTAGGCGTATAATGAGTACCCGAATCAAAGAAGAAGAGACAAACCAAAGGGAAAACTTATTCCATAATAGGTGTTTTGTCAATGGCAAGGTTTGCAATCTTATTATAGATGTAGGAAGTTGTACCAATGTTGCTAGTCTTGAGATGGTTGAAAAATTGAGCTTGCCTACATTGAAACATCCTCAACCATATAAGCTACAGTGGTTGAATGACTGTGCTGAAGTGAAAGTGCACAAACAAGTCTTGGTTGCGTTTTCGATTGGGAAGTATATTGATGAGGTGTTATGTGATGTGGTACCAATGCATGCTTGTCATATTTTGTTAGGGAGACCATGGCAATATAATAGACAAGTGACACATGATGGGTTTAAAAATAGATATTCTTTTGTACTCAAGAAAGAACCCATTGTTTTACTTCCTTTGTCCCCAAAACAAATAATGGAGGACCAACGAGAAAAGAAAAAAAGATACGAGGCCGAAAGAAAGAGTGAATTAAAAAGTGAGATGGCCTTTGAAAAGAAAAATGAAATGGCTAAAAACAAAAGTGATAAAAAAATATAGATAGCCATACAAAAGAAAAATGAGGAAAAAGAAAATGAGAGGAAAGAGGCTAAAAAGAAAATATATATGGCCCAAAAGAGTGATATGAAACAATTGTTGCACACACATGATACACTTGTGTTGATTCTGTACAAAGAGATTCTCTTTAACACAAGTGATATAGCCGGAAATCTTCCGAGCATTGTTGTTTCCCTTTTGCAGGAATTTGATGATATATTTCCGGAGGAACTACCTCAAGGAATACCACCATTGAGGGGGATTGAGCACCAAATTGATTTTGTGCCCGGAAGTGCATTGCCAAATCGTCCAGCTTATAGAAGCAATCCGGAGGAGACTAAGGAGCTTCAACGGCAGGTAAGTGAGTTGTTAGATAGGGGTTTTGTGCGTGAGTCCATGTCTCTTTGTGCTGTACCTGTTTTATTAGTTCCTAAGAAAGATGGTTCATAGCGTATGTGTGTGGATTGTAGGGCAATCAATAATATAACCATCAAGTATAGGCATCCCATACCTAGACTAGATGATATGTTAGATGAGTTGCATGGTGCATGTATTTTTAGTAAGATTGATTTAAAAAGTGGTTATCATCAAATTAGAATGAGGGAAGGTGATGAGTGGAAAACGGCATTTAAAACCAAATATGGGTTATATGAGTGGATGGTCATGCCTTTTGGCTTAACTAATGCTCCTAGTACCTTTATGAGGTTGATGAATCATGTTTTGCGTGCTTACATAGGAAAATTTGTTGTGGTTTATTTTGATGATATTCTTGTGTATAGCAAAGATTTGGATGAGCATGTTAAACATTTAAGACTTGTACTGATAACTCTTAGGGATGAACAATTATATGCTAATCTTAAGAAATGTGATTTTTGTACAAGCAAGCTTGTTTTTCTTGGTTTTGTGGTAAGTTCACAGGAGATACAAGTGGATGAGGATAAGGTGTGGAGACCCGGACGCTAATTATGTTCTTAATCATAATTGGGACTAATTAATCAATTATAAAACAGGGTCTAAATTTTTTTTAAAATGCGGAACGTAGTGAAATAAAACATATATACATCTCAGTATAAAAGTACAAGTCCTGTACTTCATACATTTATTAAACTAAGGTTTAACAACTAATATCAAGTGTCCAACACTATCTGTAACGCTCTGACCCGTTTTAGTAAAATAACAGCGGAATTTAAATAAACATTTCTTTGAAGGGAGGAAGGATTTAAAAATTTTCTTGACAACCACATAAATTCACTTTTTACAAACAAAAGTATATACATGATCAATCAAATGATGAAACAAAAATACAAAATATCATTTGTATGATCATGTCCAAAGAGCTATCAAAATATCTTCTTCCTTCCATCTATGATATGCATATGACCCCGGTTCCAGTCAACGTCCTGGTCCATCGCTCTTATCTGCATCACATTAAATAACTGAAATGAGTATAAAACTCAGCAAGTGGAACTCTTACACAACAATGGATACATAGCATACTCTGTAAAACATGGCTTTGAAAACATTAAATTCCATCAACTCTGAAACATGAATATTCTGAAACATGAATATCATAGCAATAATAACAATAACGATGGTATTTCTCTTTACTCTGGTTGGATTGATATCTAAATAGTATCTCTGTCTCTGTACCTATATCCCATCGATATAAATCGATAACTCTGAGGGATATAAGCCTATGGTCGTTGATCAACTAATTGCATGCAATCTCTGACTATGTATCTATCAATCCATAAAACATTTGAACTCTCTCTTGGGCATTTTATCAAACACTTTGCATACTCTTTCTCTTGTATTCCCTTTTTCACAATTGAGACATAAAATGCCTCCAATATATATAACAAGTGTATCAATAAATAATCATGAATCAAATGAAGGGAATAGCACATTAAAACCATTGAAATACCATACATATATTATCATGTGAGCACAAGAATGAAATTCCACTTACTACCAACAAGAACACCTTCAATCTAAACCCTTGGTTGAATTCCTACAACAATAAACCATAAATAATACCATCAATATCTCAATAATAAAACCCATATCAATTAATCCATAAATCAACACCATCAACAAACCCATATCATCTCCAACACCAAAAACTAAGAATAAACTAGACCAAAAGCTTACCTTAGCTTCCTTGAACCCAAAACTATCTTGATCTCACTTCAATAATCCAACAAAATGCTTGAATCAAAGGAAGGAAATGAAAGGAAAAGGAACCCTAGTTTCCTTGCTCTGAAGAAACCGAGAGAATGGGAAAGAAATGAGAGAAAAGTGAAGTCTCCACCTATTTTATACCTTAAAACACCAAAAACACGACTTTACTGTTCACAGACCGCGGGTGCGCTAGCCCATGCACTGCGGGTGCGCTATGCCTTCGGCAACTCATCCAAAAATTTGAAACAGTAGACCGCGGGTGCGGTCATCTTTTAGAGCGCGGGTGCGCTCTCCACTCTGCGCAAAGCTTCTCCAAAGATAGCCTCCGAAACGCCTCTTCCCATCATAATTTGGAAAAATGGTAAACTACAAAGTTGTAGCTCTATGTCGTTTCTTGAACCTCTCAAAATATCAGATCATTTGGAGGTCTGAGTAAAAAGTTATGCTAAATCTCCCAACATGTGTCACTGGAGGAACGTCGAAACACACGACACACTTCGGGGCACTTTTGGCTTAACTTCCACAATGATTTTAACAAAACTCAAAATAAGAAAGTTACACTTCTATGTCTTATCTAACCACTCCAATGGCCTCATACCAATTGGCTCAACATACGAATTATCATGAATTTAATCGTAATGACGCTACAATCAAACTACACAACATCTATCATCAACAATACTATAAATCATAAATCGCCATCCTTAACATCAAAACTATACTTAAACTTACCCAAATAGCCAATAATCATGCGAAATCTTAAACCATACCGTTCACGAGGCTTGGCTATTACACTATCTCTATTCCAAGTCTGGAGCCTCCACTCTAATCACGATCTTTCCTCATCTTTTCAACCCTGAACCTGTCCCACCTGTTTTCATGCACACATACAAAACAAGACAACAGCCGGATAACTCCGGTGAGAATAAATCCCAGTATAAACAATGTAAACATGCAATCATATAAAAACATATACAAAATCATATAACAAATATCATTCACATGCAGCCAATCAACAAACATGTATAATATCAAAACTGTAAATCAACTAGTCATCACAGACTCGACTCAAACAACGCGTCGTCTTAGACTCGACTCAACTCTAACCTAGGGATCCCAATGTCTGAATATTGATAATTATATCGAATCTCAGTCGATAGGAATGAATCAACCCTAAACGACATCGATATAATTCATATATCCAGTGTCTGGGCGAAACAGCCACAGAATTGACGAATCAGTCAAGGATTAAGCGAATCAGCCAATAATTAGACGAATCAGTCAGTAATTAAGCAAATCGGCCAAATTTTAGACGAATCAGTCGATAACTAGACGAATCAGCCATTAACCAGACGAATCAGCCGGTGACTAGGCGAATCAGCCAATGACTAAACGAATCAGTAGTCAATACATGCAGTGGCTATAAATCAATAGACTACAAACATCAATCTCATCAATTACAAATATCAATGCAATAAACTAAGTATGTGATTTAGGGAGACTCGAGTCAAACCTCACTCGAGTTGTGCAATCCCAACTCAACATTAATTTATACATTTCTTTCTGATACTCTGAATCTGTCGAAGTCTCGAACTCAAAGCCTGTCAATACTCAATCTGAAAATAACAATATTAAGGGTACGGCATCAATACACCACTCAATCAATACTGGATATAATCAGAATTCAATCAAATTCTATTTCAACAGCACAACGTCATAGTCTCCATATACCCAGCAATATCATCTCAGTCAGATATCAATTCTAACATCTCATATTTGATAACAATTCAATTCTGATATCGAATCGATTCCAAAATAACTCCGAAAATCATAACAATTTCATATAGTATCTTTTCTCCAGTCCGGTTTCGATTATACGATGTCTAACATGACCAGAACATCATATAAGAATCGTATCAGATTCTGACAATACCATAATTTCAAATCATATCAAAACGTAGTAAAACATACGTCCAGTTGTAGCCTACGTCGATAGGAACCCAGTACTGAAGTCGGATTCAAAATCAGATAGACGGATTTCTCACAAAAGGCGTAAGGATTTTCAACCCTTTTTCAGAAACCTTTTTCTCGATTCTTCTCTTCTGAAGGGGGAAGGATTCGTGTATATATATATATACATCCACGTACATGCAAGAGGATTCATGTATATATATATATATATACATCCACGTATATGCGCGAGACCTACTGGTCTCGGTGCTCGGCTTCTCGGCAGCTCGCGCATATGCGCGACTCATCTCCGCGCATATGCACGAGGTCCTCTGGACTTCACTTGTACAGTCTTGCGCATATGCGTGACTCACTTCGCGCATATGCGCGAGGTCCTCTGCCCATGTCGCGCATATGCGCGCATCTGTGCCGCGCATATGCGCGAGGGCTACTGTTCCTCGCACATTTTCATGCATTATCTCGTCTTTCCCGGTCCGATCCTTTCCGTCTATAATCATATCAATTATTCCCAAATCATTTCAGATTAATAGGATAAAATTCTCGGGCCTTACATAAGGTAAGTGCTATTCGAGATTGGCCAACACCTGCTAATGTTAGTCAAGTTCGAAGTTTTCATGGTCTTGCAAGCTTCTATAGGAGGTTTGTAAAAGATTTTAGCACACTGGCTGCACCGATGACGGCGGTGATTAAGAAGAACGTTCCATTTCATTGGGACGAGGAGCAAGAGAAGTCTTTTAATATTATTAAACAAAAATTAATTAATGCGCCTTTACTTGTTTTGCTTGATTTTTCTAATAATTTTGAAATTGAATGTGATGCCTCAGGTGTAGGTATTGGAGGAGTTTTGATGCAAGGAGGACGACCAGTGGCGTACTTTAGTGAGAAACTCAATGGAGCAGCACTGAACTATCCAACGTATGACAAGGAGTTGTACGCGCTTGTGAGGACTTTGGAGATGTGGCAACACTACTTGAGGCCTAAGGAATTTGTGATCCATACGGATCATGAGTCTCTAAAGTACCTTAGGGGACAACAGAAACTGAACAAGCGGCATGCCAAGTGGGTGGCATTCATAGGGACATTTCCCTACATAATCAAATACAAACAAGGTAAAGATAATGTAGTGGCCGACGCACTATCACGGAGGTACGTACTAATCTCTACCTTGAATTCGAAAATCTTGGGATTTGAGCATTTGAAAGAGTTATATTTGTTGGATGAGGATTTAAGGAGATATTTGAAACATGTATGCATGGTTCACATGATAAATTTTATTTGCATAATGGTTTTTTGTTTAGAGAAGATAGATTGTGCATTCCTAAGTCATCGATTCGTGAATTATTTGTGAGGGAGGCACATGATGGTGGTTTGATGGGGCCCTTTGGTGTGGCTAAAACTTTGAGTTGTTTGCATGAGCATTTTTATTGGCCACATATGAAACGTGATGTTGAACGTGTTTGTGAAAAATGCATTACTTTTAGACAAGCAAAGTCTAGAACACAACCACATGGCTTGTATACACCACTTCCTGTTTCTAGTGAACCTTGGTTGATATTTCTATGGATTTTGTTTTAGGTTTGCCGAGGACTAAGAAGGGGAGAGATTCAATATTTGTTGTTGTTGATAGATTTTCTAAGATGGCACATTTTATTGCTTGTAACAAAACTGATGATGCATCAAACATTGCGGATTTGTTCTTTAAGGAAGTCGTTAGGTTGCATGGTATGCCTAGGACAATTGTATCCGACCGTGATGTTAAATTTTTGAGTTACTTTTGGAAAACTTTGTGGGCTAAACTTGGCACTAAACTGATGTTTTCTACTACATGTCATCCATAAACGGATGGACAAACGGAAGTTGTTAATAGAACTCTAGGAACACTTTTGCGTGCTATACTCAAAAAGAACTTGAAAAATTGGGGAGAATGTTTGTCATTTGTTGAGTTTGGTTACAACCGTAGCGTGCATTCTACTACGAATTATTCACCATTTGAGATTGTTTATGGTTTTAATCCTTTAACTCCTTTGGATTTGATGTCTTTGCCTGTGAGTGAAAGGTTGAACATGGATGGCAAAAAGAAAGTTGAATTCGTTAAAAGTTTGCATGAGAAGGTCAAGGATAACATCGAAGAGAAGAATTTACAATACACGAAGCAAGCCAATAAGGGGAGGAAAAAGATGGTTTTTGAAAAGGGAGATTGGGTGTGGTTGCACTTAAGTAAGGAAAGATTTCCAGAAAAGCGACGTTCGAAGCTCTTACCTAGGGGTGATGGACCATTTCAAGTGATTGAAAGGATCAACGACAAAGCCTACAAATTAGACCTACCAGGTGAGTACAATGTTAGTTCTACTTTTAATGTTAGTGATCTTTCATTGTTTGATGTAGGGAGATGATCAAGATTTGAGGACAAATCCTTTTCAAGAAGGGGAGGATGATGAAAACATGGTTGGCCAAGCACCAAAGAAGGCATGGGAGTTGTTGGAGTTGCCCGAAGGACCTATAACTAGGGGACGTAGTAAGAAGTTTAAAGAAGCACTTCAAGGACTCATGAAAAGCTATCAAGGAAGTCCTACAAGTTGGGTGTATAAATTAGAGAAGCTTGGTGAACATGGGCACAAAGATGGAAGTATTTGGAATGTTATTCAAGTGATAAAGGACCATGAGGACAGCAGCACACGCGCCACATCGCATGATTCCGCGCACCCGCGCGCATAAAACTGAGAGCTCCGCGCCCCCGCGCGACTTCCTGCGCGGCCGCGCACCTATGGTGCCACAACCGGCGCTACCGCGCGCCGGAGGCTGCCCTTGTGCAGGAACCTGCGCGCTTCCGCGCGAGTTCTTGCGCCACCGAGCGCCCTTCCGTGTCAAAATTGTTATCTATTTTTATTAAGCCTTTTCACACAACTTTTTTTGTATTTTATTGTTTATATAATGCATTGTAAGGACTATGAACGAAACATTATTGAAGGATATGAAAATTTCTTGAGTTTATTCTCAACATTCAAGGCATTTCATTGCTTTGTTATTACCAAAATCAAACTTATCAAAGATTGCATCTTTGTGGCGTTTGTCGATTGTTTTTCGCTCGGATTGTCAAAACAAGATCTTTGAAGGTTCGTTTGAAATTCAATTGTTTTATCGTTGATATTTGATGCTAAGTTTTAATAACTTAGAGGTGAATATCACAAACCGTTACTTTTTTCAAAAGATCGGGACAACAAATCGATCCTTGTTTGTTATTGAGTCGAGGGTGCGATTTCGATAATAGTGTTTGCTTCTCATTCGTACGAGGTTTCGCATCATTAGATGATATGTTAGATGAGTTGCATGGTGCTTGTATTTTTAGCAAGATTGACTTGAAAAGTGGTTATTACCAAATTAGGATGAGGGAAGGAGATGAGTGGAAGACTGCTTTTAAAACCAAATACGGGTTATACGAGTGGATGGTAATGCCTTTTGGCTTAACTAACGCTCCTAGCACCTTTATAAGGTTAATGAACCATGTTTTGCGTGCACACATAGGGAAATTTGTTGTGGTCTACTTTGATGATATCCTAGTGTATAGCAAAAATTTGGAAGAGCATGTTAATCACTTAAGACTTGTGCTAATCACACTAAGGGCTGAAAATTTGTATGCTAACTTAAAGAAATGTGATTTTTGTACAAGAAAACTTGTCTTTCTTGGTTTTGTTGTAAGTTCACAGGGTATACAAGTTGATGAAGACCCTAAGTGCTTTTCGAGATTGGCCAACGCCTACTACTGTTGGTCAAGTTCGAAGTTTTCATGGTCTTGCAAGCTTCTATAGGAGGTATGTAAAGGATTTTAGCACACTGGCAGCACCAATGACGGCGGTGATCAAGAAAAATGTTCCATTCCAATTGGGCGAGGAGCAAGAGAAGTCTTTCAATCTTATTAAGAAAAAGTTAATTAATGCTCCTTTACTTGTTTTACCTGACTTTGCTAATACTTTTGAGATTGAATGTGATGCTTCAGGTGTAGGTATTGGTGGAGTGTTGATGCAAGGAGTGCGGCCGGTGGCATATTTTAGTGAAAAGCTTAATGGAGCAGCGCTTAACTATCCAACATATGACAAAGAGCTCTATGCACTTGTGAGGACTCTAGAGATGTGGCAACACTACTTGAGGCCCTAAGGAGTTTGTGATCCACACAGATCATGAGTCTCTAAAGCACCTTAAGGGCCAACAGAAGTTGAACAAGCGACATGCCAAGTGGGTGGCATTCCTGAAACATTCCCCTACATCACCAAATACAAACAAGGTAAGGAAAATGTCGTGGCCGACGCACTATCACGGAGATACGTACTAATCTCTACCTTGGAGTCAAAAATTTTGGGGTTTGAACAAGTAAAAGAGTTATATGTGTTAGATGATGATTTTAAGAGTGAATTTGAAACTTGTATGATACGAATCCTCGTACGAATGAAAGGCAAGCACGAATATAGAAATTGCACCCTCAATTCAATAACAAACAAGGAACGATTATGTTGTCCCGATCTTTTGAAACAAGTAACGATTTTGTGATATTCACCTCTAAGCGATTATAACTTAGCAACAAATATCAACGATAAAACAATTGAATTTCAAACGAACCTTCAAAGAACTTGTTTTGACAATCCGTGCGAAGAACAATCGACAAACGCCACAAAGATGAAAATCTTTGATAAGTTTGATTTGGTTTTCTTCTTGTGAAGAACAAAGCTAAAAGCTTTGAAAATTGAGAGAACTCAATGTATTTGATATCAATCTTCAATAATTTTCGTTTTTGGTCATTACAATGCATTATATAATTAATAAAACCCATAAAAAGTAGTGTAGAAAGCATTAAAGAAGATAACTAGCAACTTTGAAACGGAAGTTGACAATAGACCGCGGGTGCGTTGCATACTGGACCGCGGGTGCGGTGCCGCTTCGGCGAAGTTCGGATGCAAAGGACCGTGGGTGCGGTCCTTTTAGGAGCGCGGGTGCGCTCGCCTTCGGACCGCGGGTGCAGTATAGCTTCAACAATATTCTCTTAAATTTGATTATTATGGACCGCGGGTGCAGTCCCTGAACTGGCGCGGGTGCGCTCAACCTTCGGCAATTGCACTTGAATAACATTCTAAAAACCTCCAATATTATTCCCATGATTCCCAACCTCCTCTAATTTAGACATCCAACTTATAGGACTTCCTTGATAGCTCATTATGTGTCCTTGAAGTGCATCTTTAAACTTCTTGCTTCGTCCCCTTGTTATAGGTCCTTCGGTATATTCTTTGTTGAACACCTGGTCAGATTCGTATCATTTTATGCATGGTCCACATGAAAAATTTTATTTGCATCATGGGTTCTTGTTTAAAGAAGATAAATTGTGCATTCCCAAGTCATCAATTCGTGAATTACTTGTTCGGAAGGCACATGGGGGTGGTTTAATGGGGCACTTTGGGGTGGCTAAAACTTTAGGCGCATTGCACGAGCATTTTTATTGGCCACATATGAAACGTGATGTTGAGCGTGTGTGTGATAAGTGCATAACTTGTAAGCAAGCTAAGTCTAGAACACAACCGCATGGATGGTATACACCACTTTCTGTTCCTAGTGAGCCTTGGATTGACATTTCTTTGGACTTTATTTTGGGGTTGCCTGGGACTAAGAAGGTGAGGGATTCTATTTTTGTTGTTGTGGATAGATTCTCGAAGATGGCACATTTTATAGCTTGTCATAAAACCGATGATGCTTCAAACATTGCGGATTTGTTCTTTAGAGAAGTCGTTAGGTTGCATGGCATGCCTAGGACTATTGTTTCTGATCGCAATGTTAAATTCTTGAGTTACTTTTGGAAGACTTTATAGGCTAAACTTGGCACAAAATTGTTGTTTTCTACTACTTGTCATCCTCAAACGGATGGACAAATTGAAGTTGTCAATAGAACTTTAGGAACACTTTTGCGTGCTATTCTTAAAAAGAACTTAAAGAATTGGGAGAATTGTTTGCCATTTGTTGAGTTTGCTTATAATCGCAGTGTGCATTCTACTACAAATTTTTCGCCATTTGAGATTGTTTATGGTTTTAATCCTTTGACTCTGTTGGATTTGATGTCTTTACCTGTGAGTAAAAGGTTAAACATGGATGGGAAAAAGAAGGCTGAATTTGTTAGGAACTTGCATGAAAAGGTCAGGGCCAACATTGAGAAGAGAAATGAGCAATATGCCAATCAAGCCAACAAAGGGAAGAAGAAGGTGATATTTGAGAAGGGAGATTGTGTGTGGCTACACTTGAGGAAGGAAAGGTTCCCCGAGAAGAGACGTTCAAAGCTATTACCTGGGGGTGATGGACCATTTCAAGTCCTTGAAAGGATTAATGACAATCCCTACAGACTCGATCTACCAGGTGAGTATAACGTGAGTTCTACTTTTAATGTTAGTGATTTGTCGTTGTTTGATGTAGGTGACGAGCAATATTTGAGGACAAATCCTTTTCAAGAATGGGAGGATGATACGAACACTGGTGGTCAAGCTCCAAGGAAGGCATGGGATCATCCTTTGCAGTTGCCGGAGGGACCAGTCACGAGGGGACGCCTAAAGAAGTTCAAGGAGGAACTACAGGGAGTCATGAGCAAGCATGAAGGGGTCGTGATGCATGGGAGTTACGTCGGGAGGCCATAGGAATATCATTCAAGCATTGTTGGAGATGGCCGAGACTCCACGGACGTGTACACGGACCTGTACACGGGGTCCGTGCCCTTTACAGCCGAGGATGAAGAATTCCAGTGTCTACACGGTCCCGAGCACGGATCAGTACACGGGGTCCGTGTCCTATGACATTTGCGAAGGCCGTGCGTACACGGACCCGTACACGGAGGTGGACACGGGGTCCGTGCCCCTTCTTTCCAGCTGAAGATGATTTTCCCGAGAGTACACGGACCCGTATACGGAGGTCTACACGGGGTCCGTGTCTGAGACGGCTGCGCGAGAATATTTTCCTTTCTAGACTTTTAATTATTTTGGAGACTAGATTTTTGATATCTTTTTGTTTTATAAAAACATGTTGGACGAAAATTAAACACAATTCAGATTATCATTGATATTTTATCAAAGTTTATAGTTTTTCTTTCAAGCTTTTCAAAGCTTTTGCTTTGTGTTCATTCAAAAATAAAACTTATCAAGATTCGTTCTTGTGGCGTTTGTCGATTGATACCATACGGATTGTAAGGGGCAAGTTCCTTGAAGGTTCGTCTGTTTCTCAATTGTTTAATCCGTGAATATTTATTGCTAAGTTTTTATAATTTAGAGGTGAATATCACACATTCAAACTTGATTCAAAAGATCGAGACAACAACGATTCTTTGTTCGTTATTGAATTGAGGGCGTCGATTTTAATCGTGTTTGCTATTCGTTCGTACAAAGTTTCATATTACTCGCGCACATGCGCGACGTGTATCCGCGTATATGCACGAGGGTACCCGAGAGTTGGACAAATTAACAAAGGCCTCGCGCATATGCGCCGAGTAAGGGCGCGCATATGCGCGAGGTGCTGTGCAGAGGACGCGCTGAGACGTGCAGTAGGCACACCGAGCCACTTGGCTTGTTGCATGTACGAGATGTATGTATATATATATATATATACGTATATTACCATTTCTTCAGAAACAAAAAGGAGAAATTGAAGGAAACTTTGCAAAAATTATTCGTGGATCATAGGGTCACGATTGTGCAAAATCTAACCGTCTGATTTGGAATCCGACTTCGGTACTGTGTTTCTATCGACGCAGGCTTCAACAGGACGTAAGTTTTGCTACGTTCTGATATGTTTTGAAATTATGGTATTGTCAAAATCTGATATGATTCCTATATGATGTTCTTATTATGTTAAACATCGTATAATCGAAACTGCACTGAAGAACAAATATCATATGGAATTGTTATGAATTTTGGAGATGATTGGATATCAGAATTGAGTCGTTATTGATTAGGAGATGTTGGAATTGATATCTGATAGATATGATATGGCTGGGTATATTGAGATTACGCCACTATGCCGTTGAAACGGAATTTGATTGTATTCTGATTATATCCCGTAGTGATTTGAAGAGCTATTGATATTATACTCCTTGATATTGTTATTGCAAGATTGATATTGACAGGCTTTGAGTTCGAGACTTCGACAGAGTCAGAGTAACAAAACGAAAGGTATAAATTAATGTTGAGTTGGGATTGCACAACTCGAGTGAGGTTTGACTCGAGTTTCCCTAAAACACATACCTTAGTTATTGCAGTGATATTTGCAATTATTGATATTGATGTGTGTGGTCTATATATTCATAGACAATGTATGTATTGAGTCATAGACTGATTCGTCTAGCTATCGGCTGATTCGTGATGCAAACGTGGTTGATCAAGCACCAAAGAAAGCATGGGAGTCGTTGGAGTTGCCCGAAGGACCTATAACGAGGGGACGTAGGAAGAAGTTTAAAGAAGCACTTTAAGAACTCATGATGAACTTCCAAGGAGGATCTACAAATTGGGTGACTAAATTAGAGGAGGTTGGGAATCATGGGAATAATATTGGAGGTTTTTGGAATGTTATTCAAGTGCAATTGCCGAAGGTCCAGCGCACCTGCGCTAAAACAGGGACCGCACCCGCGGTCCAATGGCCGAAGGACCAGCGCACCCGCGGTAATAAAGGGACCGCACCCGCGGTCCATGATACTCGATTTTCCCGAAGCTGCACCGCACCCGCGGTCGGAACATCAGCGCACCCGCGGTCTTCACTGCCGTGTCAAACTTGCTAGACAACTTTCTTTATGACTTTTTGCACTATTTTTTATTATTTTATTGTATTTATATGCATTGTATCAACCAAAACGTGATCATTCAGAAGTTTAAACATTATTGGAGATTTTCTCAATATTCAAGGCTATTTTAGCTTTGGTTCATAACAAAATCAAACTTATCAAAGATTGCATCTTTGTGGCGTTTGTCGATTGTTTTTCGCTCGGATTGTCAAAACAAGATCTTTGAAGGTTCGTTTGAAATTCAATTGTTTTATCGTTGATATTTGTTGCTAAGTTTTAATCGCTTAGAGGTGAATATCACAAATCGTTACTTGTTTCAAAAGATCGGGACAACATAATCGATCCTTGTTTGTTATTGAACTGAGGGTGTGATTTCAATATTCGTGCTTGCTTTTCATTCGTACGAGGTTTCGTATCATTTGGTATCAGAGCTTTGGCTCATTGAAATTCAAGTAAGTATCTTGTTCTTAATTTTCAGATCTTTCTAAAATTTTGTTCTGTTATCAGATCTGTGGTATCCTTTCGTTTCTTTTGTCAAATCTTTCTATATATATATAAAAAATAATATATCTAAGAAAAGAAAAATATAAATTTCATTCTGTTATTAGATCTGTGTTATTCCTTCGTTTCTGTTTTCAGATCTGTGTAATCCTTTGTTCTGTTTTCAAATCTGTGTTATTCTAGTGTTCTTGGGTTTGTGCAATCCAAGTGAGATAGTTGCAAGTGTTGTGAGTTGAATCTTGATAGTTTGGTATACAAATATAAAGATTGATCACATCTTTGAGAGAACTATCACATTCGAGTGAAAATATTTGAGTGCGAGTGTTATTTCTTTGGAGTGATTGTGAGAATTTGGGTGAGGAACATCTTTTATTACTACTAACATTTTCTTGTAGGTACAAAATCTGAAAGTAAAATGGAGAGGGAAGTAGGAGAAAGTTCGAACCAGGGTTGTCTAAGGTTCAAATGGAGGCGTTATTGGGGCATTTTAGTAGAATGATGAGGGCCGAGTTGGATCCTTTATATGAGAGGTTGGATAGGCTTGAATTTAGCACTAGTGAAAATAAATCTAAACCTAAAGGTTTGGGTACAGTCGAAGAAGAAGATGATGATTATGAATTAGGAGTAGAAGAGGAGAGTCAAAACGAGAACTGGGGTAGGAGCGGAAGAGGTAGAGGATTTGGTAAGGGAAGAAGAGAAGCCTTACGGGGTAGGTACGATGATGGGAATAAGGAAGATAATAACATAGGTAGCATTAAGATGAAAATTCCGTCGTTCCATGATAAGTCGGATCCAGAGGCTTATTTAGAATGGGAAAAGCGAGTTGAATTCGTGTTTGATTGTCACCATTATTCCGAACAAAAGAAGGTTAGGTTGGCCGTGGTTGATTTGTTTGATTATGCACTTATTTGGTGGGATCAATTAGTGACCTGATGTGAATCTTTGTACGACGAATAGCAAACACGATTAAAATCGAATCGCGCCCTCAATTCAATAACGAACAAAAAATCGTTGTTGTCCCGATCTTTTGAATCAAGTGTGTATGTTGTGATTTTCACCTCTAAACTATGAAAAGTCTAGCAACAATAATCACGAAATAAACAACCGAAATTATAACGAACCTTCGAAGAACAAGTCGACGACAATCCGCACAAGCACGATCGACAAACGCCACAAAGTTAAAAACTTTGATAAGTTTGATTTTTGAATAACAAAGTGAAGCTTTGAAAAGTTTGAGAGAAAACTCTAAACTTTGATAAAATATCAATAATGAATCTGAAAAGTTTAAAAGTTTACATGGTATTCTAGCTTATATATAGGAAACAAAACCCTAAATATAGAAAATTGCATAATTAAAGATAACAAATCAATAATTAATTTAGAATTTAATTAAACTAAGAAAACTAGAATTCTCCTCGTAGCAGTCGCGCCCGGGCGGTAGGATATTACCGCTCAAGCGCCAGGTCTTCTGGCTTGTTCCCGCTCGGGCGGTAGAATTTGACCGCTCGAGCGCCGAGGGTTCTGGAAATTTTGCTTCCTCCAATTCATCCTCTACTTGATTGTGATGCAACCCGAACCCCTCGAGCCTTGTTTCCAACCCTTCATTGGTTGGATGAAGGGCAACATTCAACATCTTCAAGCGTCCTCTCGGGATAGGCTCTTGAAACGCATAGTGTCTCCTCGCAGCAGTCGCGCCCGGGCGGTAGGATATTACCGCTCGAGCGCCAGGTCTTCTGGCTTGTTCCCGCTCGGGCGGTAGAATTTGACCGCTCGAGCGCCGAGGGTGAACGCATAGTGGCTGGCTAGATTCATATCATGACCACTAAGAGAAGATGCAATGAGAGGCCTATAGAAACTTGGGCTGAGATGAAGAGCGTAATGAGGAAGAGGTTTTTACCAAATCACTACTATAGAGAAATGTTTAAGAAGTTACAAACTTTGAGACAGGGTGTGAAGAGTGTTGAGGATTACTATAAAGAGTTGGAAGTAGTCATGATTAGAGCAAACATAGATGAGGATAGTGAGGCTACTATGGCTCGTTTTCTGTGTGGTTTGAACATGGAAATTCAAGACCAAGTGGAGCTTAGACATTACTTGGATCTAGATGAAATTGTGCAGATGGCGATAAAAGTGGAGCAACAACTCAAGAGGAGAGGAGTTGGCCGTACCACACAATATGGGAATACATCAACACCTTGGCGTTCCAACCTTGTTAAAAGTGAAGAAAGCAAGGTAGTGGTCAAACCCAAAGTTGACATTAAACAGGAGGCGCCTAAGCAAGGAGTGCAAGGTAAACCTGAAACTACTATAAATCGTTGTAGAGATATTAAATGTTTTAGGTGTCAAGGAGTTGGCCATATTGCTAGCAAATGTCCCAATAAAAGAGTGATGGTGTTGAATAATTATGGGGAGTATGAATCTCATAGTGAGGGAGATGATGGAGAGGATGAAGATGAGATGCCTGCATTAGAGGATCCTGATGAGGGATATGAGGCAGTTGTGGGCGAAGCATTAGTGACTAGGCGTATAATGAGTACCCAAGTCAAGGAAGAAGAAACTAACCAAAGGGAAAACTTATTCCATACTAGGTGTTTTGTCAATGGCAAGGTTTGCAATCTTATTATAGATGGAGGAAGTTGTACCAATGTTGCTAGTTTTGAGATGGTTGAAAAATTGAGCTTGCCTACTTTGAAACATCCTCAACCATATAGGCTACAGTGGTTGAATGACTGTGCTGAAGTGAAAGTGAACAAACAAGTCTTGGTTGCATTTTCGATTGGGAAGTATATTGATGAGGTGTTATGTGATATGGTGCCAATGCATGCTTGTCATATTTTGTTAGGGAGACCATGGCAATATGATAGGCAAGTGACACATGATGGGTTTAAAAATAGATATTCTTTTGTACTCAAGAAAGAACCCAATGTTTTACTTCCTTTGTCCCCAAAACAAATCATGGAAGACCAATGACAAAAGAAAAAAAGAGATGAGGCTGAAAGAAATAGTGAAAAGAAAAGTGAGGTGGCCTTAAACAAACAAGAAAAAGATATGGTCAAAAAAATAAGTGATAAAAAAAATGATGAGATGACCATAGTGATAAAAAAAGATGGAAAATAGAAATGAGAGGAAAGAGGTCAAAAAGAAAACATATTTGGCCCAAAAGAGTGATATGAAACAATTGTTGCACACACATGATACACTTGTGTTGATTGTTTACAAAGAGATTGTGACACCCTCGACCGGTTTAATAAAATAACAGCGGAATTTAAAATTTTCTAAAAAGAAAGAAGGATATAAAATACATGTCAATGTATAATCAAAAGTATATACATGATCAATCAAATGATACAACAAAATACAAAATATCATTTTTGTGATCATGTCAAAATACTAGCAAAATGACTTCTTCCTTCCTTCTCTATATGCATATGACTCCGGCCCACAATCAACGTCCCGGTCCGTCGCACTTATCTGCATCACATGAAATAACTGAAATGAGTATAAAACTCAGCAAGTGGAACTCTTACATAGCAATGGATACATAGCATACTCTGAAAAACATGACTTTGAAAACATTAAACACCATCAACTCTGAAACATGAATATCATATTATGAATAACAATAACGATGGTATTTCTCTTTTCTCTGTTGGATTGATATCTATATAGTAACTCTATCTCTGTACCTATATCCCATCGACATAAATCGATAACTCTGCGGGATATAAGCCTATGGTCGTTGATTAACTAATTGCATGCAATCTCTGACTATGTATGTATCAATCCATAAATCATTTAAACTCTCTCTTTGGCATTAAATCAAACACTTTGAAGACTCTTTTCTCTTGCATTAAACCATATATTGCACCATTATAAACTCAATAATCATAAACCCATATCAATAAATCTATAAAACCAACACAATCACCAAACCCATGATTTCTCCCAACACCATAATCAAGAAATAAACAAACCCATAAGCTTACCTTAGCTCCTTGAACCCAAAATAACCTTGCTCTCAACACAAATAACCAACAACAAGCTTGAATCAAAGAAAGGGAAGAAAGAAATGAAGAAACCCTAGTCTCCCCATGAGCATAAATCGAGAATGAAGGGAAAAGAATGAGAAAAAGTGAACCAACTCATGCCTTATATCACTTAAATCTCGAAAACACGCTTTCACTCTCCACAAAGGACCGCGGGTGCGCTATGCCTTCGGCACCTCATCCAAAAATTCCACAATTGACGACCGCGGGTGCGCTCCACAAAGGACCGCGGGTGCGCTCTGGTCTCTGCCTGAACACCGCAGGTGCGCTACACCTTGCACCGCGGGTGCGCTGAGGCTACGGGAAAACAACCGAAATTCTGAAGCATGAGACCGCGGGTGCGGTGTCTTCTTGACCGCGGGTGCGGTCACCTCTGTATCCAACAACCAACTCAACGCAACAAAGATCGAATCGCAACGCTGATACAATATAACTACACATCAACTAATATCAACAACACCAGAAAACAATTATAACCAACAATACTATAACCCATAATCACAAC
Source organism: Primulina tabacum (assembly GCF_025594145.1). Taxonomy (NCBI): domain Eukaryota; kingdom Viridiplantae; phylum Streptophyta; class Magnoliopsida; order Lamiales; family Gesneriaceae; genus Primulina; species Primulina tabacum. The sequence goes on along the minus strand of NC_134556.1, from coordinate 13,998,632 downwards.
TCTTAACATCAAAACTATACTTAAACTCAACTAAATAGTCAATAATCATACGAAATCTTAAACCATACCGTTCACCAGGCTTGGCTATTACAATCTCCCCTCCTTAGAGGAATTTCGTCCTCGAAATTGACGTCACTGCGCAAACAACTCAGGATACTTCTCTTTCATCTCATCTTCTGGTTCCCACGTGGCTTCTTCAATCAAATGATTTCTCCAAAGAACTTTAACAATGCCTATCTCTTTGTTTCTCAACACTTTAACTTTGCGATCCAGAATCTGGACTCGAATCTCTTGGTACGTCAAATTCAGCGTCAAATCCAATGGCTCGAGGCAAAGAACATGGGAAGGATTCGCAATATACTTCCTAAGCATTGAAACATGAAAAACATTATGAACTCTGTCAAGATCTGGCGGTAGGGCTAACCTGTAAGCTCGATCACCAACTCTATCCAAGATCTCAAATGGGCCAATAAATCTCGGACTCAACTTTCCCTTCTTGCCAAACCGCATCACACCCTTAAGAGGTGCTATCTTCACGAACACATGGTCGCCCACCTCAAACTGCAACGGCCTACGACGCACATCAGCATAACTCTTTTGTCTCGACTGTGCTGTCTTCATCCTCTCTCGAATAACAGCAACAACATCAGCTGTCTGTTGGACCAACTCTGGACCCAACATCTTCCTTTCACCAATCTCATCCCAATACAATGGCGATCTACACTTTCTGCCATAAAGTGCTTCATACGGTGCCATGCCAATCGTCGCTTGGTAGCTATTATTGTACGTGAACTCAACAAGAGGCAATTTGGAATCCCAGCTACCAGGATAATCAATAGTACAAGCTCTGAGCATATCCTCTAGAATCTGAATAACTCTCTTTGATTGACCGTCACTCTGGGGGGTGATATGCTGTACTGAATGCTAACCGTGAACCCATAGCTCTGTGCAAACTCTTCCAAAACTCTAGAGTAAATCTAGGGTCACGATCAGACACGATCGACACAGGAACACCATGAAGTCTAAAAATTTCAGCTATGTACTCTTCGGCATATTGGTTCATAGAATACGTCGTCTTGACTGGAAGAAAATGCGCTGACTTGGTCAACCGATCAACAATAACCCAAATAGAGTTAAAACCTTTCTGCGTCCTTGGAAGACCAGTCACGAAGTCCATCGTAATATGCTCCCATTTCCATTGAGGAATCGGTAATGACAACAATGTCCCAGCAGGTCTCTGATGCTCGATTTTCACCTGCTGACAAGTTAGGCACTGTGAAATAAATATGGCAATATCCTTCTTCATACCTGGCCACCAATAGAGTCTACGAAGATCTTGATACATCTTGGTGCTGCTTGGATGTATCGAGTATGGCGCGGTATGTGCCTCTGTCAAGACGTCTCGCCGAATATCATCACCAACAGGAATACATATACGGCCTCTGAAAGTCACCAAACCATCTCCATTCAATCCAAACTCCGAATTACCTCTCTCCTCTACTCTGGCTCTCAACTCTGTCAATTGTAAATCATAGACCTGCTCTCTACGGATCCTGTCCGTCAATGTAGCCCGAATGACTAACGCTGAAAAGCGAGCAATGGTTCTTTGAACAACCAAAGCTATCTCTTCTCGCTGCAAATCTAACAACAATGGCTTCTGAATCAAAGAATTCAAAGAAGAACTCGACTTATGGCTCAAAGCATCTGCTACAAACATTTGCCTTCCCTGGGTGATAACTAATCGTCACATCATAGTCTTTGACAAGCTCTAACCACCGTCTTTGTCGCATATTGAGTTCTTTCTGAGAAAACAAATACTTCAAACTCTTGTGGTCCATGAAAATTTCACACTTTTCGCCATATAAGTAATGTCTCCAGATTTTCAAGGCGAAAACCATAGCTGCCAGCTCCAGATCATGCGTAGGATAATTCTTCTCGTAGTCCTTCAACTGGCGAGAAGCATAGGCTATAACCTTTCCACGTTGCATCAGCACTGCACCGAGGCCCTTCTTCGACGCATCGGTATAAACAACAAAATCCTCTGAACCACTGGGCAATGCAAGTACCGGAGCTGTCGTCAATCCATCTTTCAACTCTTGAAATCCACTTTGGCAATCATTGGACCACTCAAACTTCACAGTCTTCCTCGTCAGATTGGTTAACGCCAGGGCAATCTTGGAGAAATCTAAAATAAAACGACGATAATAACCCGCCAAACCAAGAAAACTGCGTACCTCTGATACAGTGGTAGGGATAGGCCATTTCTGAATCGCCTCGATTTTCACTAGATCAACCGCTATACCATCCTTCGAGACAACATGTGTGACACCTCGACCCGTTTACAATAATAGTAGCAGCGGAATTTAAAATTTTCTTATAAAATGAAGGAAGGTTTCAAAATACATCACCATAAAATGTTTAAAAGTAAATAAATGATCATTCAAATGATATAACAAAATACAAAATATCATTCCAATGATCATGATCCAAAAATACTTGCAAAATAACATCTTCCTTCCAACTTCGTATGCATATGACTACGGGCCACAATCAACGTCCTGGTCCGTCGCACTTATCTGCATCACATGAAATAACTGAAATGAGTATAAAACTCAGCAAGTGGAGCTCTTACATAGCAATGATACATAGTATATTCTGTAAAACATGGCTTTGAAAACATAAAATACCATCAACTCTGAAACATGTATATCGTAGCAATAGCATAACAATGAGATGGTATTTCTCTTTACTATGGTGGATTGATATCAATAGTAACTCTGTCTGTGGTGCTCTTATCCCATCGATATAAATCGACAACTCTGAGGGATATAAGCCTATGGTCGTTGATCAACTAATTGCATGCAATCTCTGACTATGTATCTATCAATCCATAAAACATTTAAACTCTTTCTTTGGGACATTTTATCAAACACCTTGAATACTATATCTTTGTATTCCCTTTCAATACAATTGAGACATAAAATGCCTCCAATAGATATAACAAATGAATCAATACATAACTATGAAGCAAATGAAGGGAATAACACATTACAACCTTTGAAACACAATACATATAACATCATGTGAGCACAAGGGATGAATTTCCACTTACAAACCACAAGAACACCTTGAATCTAACTCCTTGGTTGAAATCCTACAACAATAACCCGTATATAACACCATCATCAACTCAATAATCAAGAACCCATGCCAAATAATCCATAAAACCAACATAACAACAAACCCATATCATCTCTCTTCCAAACCAAGAAATAACAACACCAAAAGCTTACCTTAGCTTCCTAGCACCGAGAAGAACTTCGATCTTAACTCAAATCACCAACTAAAAGCTTGAATCGAATATAGGAAGTGAAAGAAATAAGGAACCCTAGCCTTCCCAAGGAGAGAAATCCGAAAATGAGAGGTGAGAAATGAGAGAAATGGAGCAACACTTGTATATAAGCACTTAAAACTCCAAAAACACGTTTTTTAAAAATCCCTGGCCGCTCGGTGGACATATTTTTCCGCTCGGGCGCGGAACTCTCGGCCAGAAATCCAAAATTTTCGAAGTAGGCTCGCCCGGGCGGACATCTATTCCCGCTCGGGCGCGCACTCTGCGCACTGCCACTCCAAAGATCGCTTCTGAAACGCCTCTTCCCTTCATAATTGGAAAAGTGGTAAAATACAAAGTTGTAACTCTATTTCTTGTATTGAATCCCTAAAAATTTCAGATCATTTTGACATATGAATAAAGGTTATGCCCATTCTCCCAACATGTGTCACTGGAGAAACGTCGAAACACACGAAACACTTCGGGGCACTTTTTGCTTACCTTCCACAATGATTTGAACAAAACTCAAAATTAGAAAGTTACACCTCTATGTCCTATCTAACCACTCCAATTGGCCTCATACCAATTGGCTCAACATACGAATTATCATGAATTTAATCGTAACGCCGCTACAAAGCACTACACATAATCTATAACCAACCATACTATAAATCATAAATCGAAACTCTTAACATCCAAACTATACCTAAACTTGACCAAGTAGTCAATAAACTTATGAAAACTTAAACCATATCGTACACCAGGCTTGGCTATTACAACATGGCCTAAGAAAGAAATCTGCTCCAACCAGAACTCACATTTCTTCAACTTAGCATACAACGCTTCTCTCTCAACAACTGAAGAACAACTATGAGGTGCTCTGAATGAAGCTCTCTGGTCTTGGAATAAATCAATATGTCATCGATGAAAACAATGACAAAGCTATCCAAATACGGCTTGAACACTCGGTTCATCATATCCATGAAGACTGAAGGAGCATTAGTTAGACCAAAAGACATCACAAGAAATTCATAATGACCGTACTTGGTCCGGAACGTCGTCTTAGGGATATCAGACTCCCTAACCTTCAACTGATAATAGCCAGATCGCAGATCAATCTTCGAAAACACTGTAGCCCCGTGCAGTTGGTCAAAAATATCATCTATCCGTGGCAACGGATATTTATTCTTAATTGTCACTTTGTTGATCTCTCTGTAGTAAATGCAAAGCCGCAAAGACCCATCTTTCTTCTTAACAAATAGAACCGGAGCTCCCCAAGGTGAAGAACTCGGCCCAATGAAACCTTTATCCAATAGATCCTGCAACTGCGTCTTCAACTCTTTCATCTCTGTTGGGGCCATTCTGTACGGATCCTTGGAAATAGGAACCGTACCTGGAACTAGATCAATCACAAAACTCCACATCTCTGTCCGGCGGCAAACCCGGCACATCATCCTCAAAAACATCAGGGAACTCTCTCACCACATCAATATCATCAATATTCAATTTCACCAATTCTATCCACATCCACAATCGAAGCCAAAAAACCCATCACAACCTCTAAACAACAACTTCTTAGCCTCAAGGCATGAAATAAAAGGAAGGACCAGCGAAGTACCTGCACTGGCGAGCATACCTTCCCTATTGACATCATCTGCAAATTTCACCGTCTTAGCAACGCAATCAATCACTGCACGATAGGTTGATAGCCAATCCATGCCAAGTATAATATCAAACGCAACCATCGGGTAACAATCAAATCAGCATAAACCACTCGCTCATCAATTTGAACAGAGCACGCATACACTATAGATGTCGAGCACAACACATCCCCCGAAGGCAATACAACATTAAACTGGAGGGGAAGAACAGAAGGAACTATACCCAAAGATCTCAAAAATAGTTCAGACATAAAAGAATGAGTAGCACCTGTATCAATCAATGTCGTAGCTACTCTGCCTGAATTAAAATAGTGCTAGAGATCACAGAAGAATCATGGTTTATACCTTCCTTTGTCATGGTGAAGATGCGACCCTGCACCTTCTCTTTACTCGCTCCTCTTGAACAATCCTTGGCAATATGGCCTGCAGTGCCACATCTGTAGCAAGTATGAGTACCAAATCTGCACTCTACCCGATGATGCCTACCGCACTTGGGACACAATGGCTTCTCGGGATCAAATGGAACTGCCCGTGGTTTAGGACTCGGCTCTAACTTGCCTTTCCCTTTGAAACGATCCTTTCCTCTTTGATTCAAACCCTGGCCTTTCTGAGCAATGGCCTGCTGCCTCGCTTGTCTCTCTCTTGCAATGTCCTTCTCATCTTGTTCGGCCAACAAAGCCTTAGCCACAATTTTTTTGAATGTCACAGCCTTCGACATATTAATGTCCCTTCTGATTTCTGCTCTAAGGCCTCTAATGAAATGAGCACCTTTGTCTTTGTCATTGGAAGCAATATACGGGGCAAACAGACAGCCCTCCTCGAACTTCAGAATATACTCGTCGACATTCATACCTCCCTGTCGAAGCTCCAAGAACTCAGTCACCTTCCTAGCTCGAAGTGCGTCTGGGAATTACTTGTCATAGAAAAGATCAGTGAACTCTGACCACTTCAATGCCGGAACATCAACACTAACCTTGGTAGCATTCCACCAAATGCGTGCAGCCTTGACTAACATGAACACTGCACATCAACTCTGTCTTTGTCTGCATAGTTGAGATGATCAAAAATAGCCTCGAGTGCCTTGATCCATTCTACGGCCATCAACGGATCAGTGCTTCCTGCAAAACTCAGGCGGATCCATCCTCTTGAAAGCAGTAAAGATCCAATCAGTACCAACTGCTTGTGCCACTTGGCCTCTCACTTGACCTCTACCTTGACCTGTACCTTACATACGGAGCAACTGTTGGATCTGCTCACTATGGACCTTGGCTTGCTCTTTCAATAACTTGCCGAACTAATCGACAACTCTAGAGGAAGAACTATCTTCCCCCTCTGCAGCATTCCTCTTAGGAGGCATAACTCCTACAATGTGCTCACACAATACATATCAATAGATAACAATGAATAGATGTAGAAGAAGACATACCCAGACTGTTGAAAGTAGACAAAGTCATATGCAGTTGGTCCGAAGAACGGTGCTCTGATACCACTAAATGTGACACCCTCGACCGGTTTTAATAAAATAACAAGGGAATTTAAAATTTTCTAAAAAGAAAGAAGGATATAAAATACATGTCAATGTATAATCAAAAGTATATACATGATCAATCAAATGATACAAACAAAATACAAAATATCATTTTTGTGATAATGTCAAAATGCTTGCAAAATGACTTCTTCCTTCTTCTCTATATGCATATGACTCCGGCCCCAATCAACGTCCCGGCCCGTCGTTCTTATCTGCATCACATGAAATAACTGAAATGAGTATAAAACTCAGCCAGTGGAACTCTTACATAGCAATTGATACATAGCATACTCTGAAAAACATGACTTTGAAAACATTAAATACCATCAACTCTGAAACATGAATATCATAGGATGAATAACAATAACGATGGTATTTCCTTTTCTTTGTTGGATTGATATCTATATTGTAACTCTATTTCTGTACCTATATCCCATCGACATAAATCGATAACTCTGAGGGATATAAGCCTATGGTCGTTGATTAACTAATTGCATGCAATCTCTGACTATGTATCTATCAATCCATAAATCATTTGAATTCTCTCTTGGGCATTTAAAACAAACACTTGCATACTCTTTCTTTGTATTCATTTTTTCACAATTGAAACATTCAATTGCCTCTAATATACAACCAAGTATATCAATACATAATATGAATCAAATGGAAGGGAATAACACATTAAAACCATTGGAACACAATACATATATTATCATGTGAGCACAAGGAATGAAATTCCACTTACAACCACTTGGAACCTTGGTTCCAAACATTTGGTTGAATTCCTACAACAATAAACCATATATTACACCATTATCAACTCAATATCATAAACCCATATCAATAAATCCATAAAACCAACACAATCACCAAACCCATGATTTCTCCGACACCATAATCAAGAAATAAACAACCCATAAGCTTACCTTAGCTACTTGAACCCAAAATAACCTTGCTCTCAACACAAATAACCAACAACAAGCTTGAATCAAAGAAAGGGAAGAAAGAAATGAAGAAACCCTAGTCTCCCCAAGAGCATAAATCGAGAATGAAGGGAAAAGAATGAGAAAAAGTGAACCAACTCATGCCTTATATCACTTAAAGCTCGAAAAACACGCTTTCACTATTCACGGACCGCGGGTGCGCTAGCCCTTGCACCGCGGGTGCGCTATGCCTTCGGCACCTCATCTAAAAATTCCACAATTGACGACCGCGGGTGCGCTCCACAAAGGACCGTGGTGCGCTCTGTGTCTCTGCCCGAACACCGCAGGTTGCGCCTACCCCTTGCCCCGCGGGGTGCGCTGATGGCTACGTGAAAACAACCCGAAATTCTGAAGCATGAGACCGCGGGTGCGGTGCCATTCTGACCGCGGGTGCGGTCACCTCTGTATCACAACAACCAACTCAACGCAACAAAGATCGAACGAACGCTGATACAATCCAACTACACACAACTATATCACAACACCACGAAACAATTATAACCAACAATAATATAACCCATAATCACAAACTCTTAACATCAAAACCATACTTAAACTCACCAAATAGTCAATATACATACAGCAAATCTTAAACCATACCGTTCACCCAGGCTTGGCTATTACAGAGATTCTCTTTAACACAAGTGATAGCCGGAAATATTCCGAGCATGTTGTGTTCCCTTTTGCAGGAGTTTGATGATATATTCCGAGGAGCTCCCTCAAGGAATACCACCATTAAGGGGAATTGAGCACCAAATTGATTTTGTGCCCGGAAGTGCATTTCCAAATCGTCCAGCTTATAGAAGCAATCCGGATGAGACTAAGGAGCTTCAGCGACAGGTAAGTGAATTGTTAGATAGGGGTTTTGTTGCGTGAGTCCATGTCTCCTTGTGCTGTACCTGTTTTATTAGTTCCTAAGAAAGATTGATCATGGCGAATGTGTGTAGATTGTAGGGCAATTATAATATAACCATCAAGTATAGGCATCCCATACATAGACTAGATGATATGTTAGATGAGTTGCATGGTGCATGTATTTTAGTAAGATGGATTTAAAAAGTGGTTATCCACCAATTTAGAGATGAGGGAAGGTGATGAGTGGGAAAACGGCATTAAAACCAAATATGGGTTATATGAGTGGATGGTCATGCCTTTTGGCTTAACTAATGCTCCTAGTACCTTTATGAGGTTGATGAATCATGTTTTGCGTGCTTACATAGGGAAATTTGATGTGGTTTATTTTGATGATATTCTTGTGTATAGCAAAGATTTCGAAGAGCATGTTGAGCATTTGAGACTTGTACTGACAACACTTAGGGCTGAACATTTATATGCTAATCTTAAGAAATGTTATTTTTGTGCAAGCAAACTTGTCTTTCTTGGTTTTGTGGTAAGTTCACAGGGGAGACAAGTGGATGAGGACAAGGTAAGTGCTATTCGAGATTGGCCAACGCCTGCTAATGTTAGTCAAGTTCGAAGCTTTATGGTCTTGCAAGCTTCTATAGGAGGTTTGTAAAAGATATTAGCACACTGGCGGCACCGATGGCGGCGGTGATTAAGAAGAACGTTACATTCCATTGGGGTGAGGAGCAAGAGAAGGTCTTTTAATATTATTAAACAAAAATTAATTAATGCGCCTTTACTTGTTTTTGCCTGATTTTTCTAATACTTTGAAATTGAATGTGATGCTTCAGGTGTAGGTATTGGAGGTGTTTTGATGCAATGAGGACGACCAGTGGCGTACTTTAGTGAAAACGCAATGGAGCAGCACTGAACTATCCAACGTATGACAAGGAGTTGTACGCGCTTGTGAGCACTTTGGAGATGTGGCAACACTACTTGAGCCTAAGGAGTTTGTGATCCATACCGATCATGAGTCTCTAAATTACCTTAGGGGATAACAGAAACTGAACAAGCGGCATGCCAAGTGGGTGGCATTCAAGGAACATTTGCCTACATAATCAAATACAAACAAGGTAAGGATAATGTAGGGTGACGCACTATCACAGAGATACGTACTAATTTCTACCTTGGATTCACAAATCTTGGGATTTGAATATGTGAAAGAATTGTAAGCGATGGATGAGGATTTTAAGGAAGTATTTGAAACATGTATGCATGGTCCACATGATAAATTTTGTAATTGCCAAGCCTGGTGTACGGTACGGTTTAAGTTTTCATAAGTTTATTGACTACTTGGTCAAGTTTAGGTATAGTTTGGATGTTAAGAGTTTCGATTTATGATTTATAGTATGGTTGGTTATAGATGATGTGTAGTGCTTTTGTAGCGGCGTTACGATTAAATTCATGATAAATTGTATATTGATCCAAATGAGGTGAGGCCTTTTCCATTAGAAAGATAAGACATAGAGGTGTAACTTTCTTATTTTGAGTTTTGTTCAAATCATTGTGGAAGGTAAGCCAAAAGTGCCCCGAAGTGTTTCGTGTGTTTCGACGTTCCTCCAGTGACACATGTTGGGAGAATGGGCATAACTTTTTATACGTCCAATTGATCTGAAATTTGAGGGATTCAATACAAACAGAGCTACAACTTTGTAGTTTACCACTTTTCCAAATTATGAAGGGAAGAGGCGTTTCAGAAGCGATCTTTGGAGTGGCAGTGCGCAGAGTGCGCGCCCGAGCGGGAATAAATGTCCGCCCGGGCGAGCCTACTTCGAAAATTTTGGATTTCTGGCCGAGAGTTTGCGCTCGGGCGGAAAAATATGTTCGCCGAGCGGCCAGCAATGTTTAAAAATCGTGTTTTGGTATTTTTAGTGTTTAAATACAAGTGTTTGCCCTCATTTCTCTCATTTCCTCCATTCTTCTCGGTTCTTCACTTCAAGGGAGAGCTAGGGTTCTCATTCCTTCTTCATTTCCTTTGATTCAAGCTTCTTGTTAGTTATTTGTGTTGAGAGCAAGATTATTTTGGGATCAAGGAAGCTAAGGTAAGCTTTTGGTTTGGTTTCTTAGTTTTTTGTTGGAGATGTTATGGGTTTGTGATGTTGATTCTTTGGCTTTTATGGTATTGTTGTTGGGTTATTGGGTTATTGATGGTGCAAATTATGGTTTATTGTTGTAGGATTGCTACCAAGAGTATAGAATCAAGGTTTCAAGTGGTTGTAAGTGGAATTTCATTCTTGTGCTCACATGATTATATATGTATTGTGTTTCAAAGGTTTATTGTGTTATTCCCTTCATTTGATTCACTATTATGTATTGATACCTTTGTTGTATATTGTGGAGGCAATTGATGTCTCAACTTTGAGAAGGGAATACAAAAGAGAAAGATATCAAAGTGTTTGATGAAATGTCCCAAAGAAAGAGTTTAAATGTTTTATGGATTGATAGATACATAGTCAGAGATTGCATGCAATTAGTTGATCAACGACCATAGGCTTATATCCCTCAGAGTTGTCGATTTATATCGATGGGATAAGAGCACCACAGACAGAGTTACTATTGATATCAATCCACCATAGTAAAGAGAAATACCATCTCATTGTTATGCTATTGCTACGATATACATGTTTCAGAGTTGATGGTATTTTATGTTTTCAAAGCCATGTTTTACAGATATCTATGTATCATTGCTATGTAAGAGTTCCACTTGCTGAGTTTTATACTCATTTCAGTTATTTCATGTGATGCAGATAAGAGCGACGGACCAGGACGTTGATTGTGGCCCGGAGTCATATGCATACGAAGTTGGAAGGAAGATGTTATTTTGCAAGTTTTTGGATCATGATCATAGGAATGATATTTTGTATTTTGTTATATCATTTGAATGATCATTTATTTACTTTTAAACATTTTATGGTGATGTATTTTGAAACTCCTTCCATTTGATAGAAAATTTTAAATTCCGCTGCTATTTTATTGTAAACGGGTCGAGGTGTCACATTTAGTGGTATCAGAGCACCGTTCTTCGGACCAATGCATATGACTTCGTCTACTTTCAACTGTCCGGGTATGTTTTCTTTTGCATCTATTCATTGTTATTTAGATATGTCTTTTGCGAGCACATTGTAGAGTATGCCTCCTAAGCGTAAGGCGTCAGAGGGTGAGGATAGTTCTTCCTCGAGAGTTGTCGACGAGTTCGGCAAGTTGCTTAAAGAGCAGGCCAAAGTCCATAGCGAGCAGATTCAGCAGCTGCTTCGATTGCAAGGAACAGGCAGGGTAGAGGCCAAGTGAGAGGCCAAGTAGCTCAGGCAGTTGGCACTGATGCCGTCTTTTCTGCTTTTAAGAGAATGGATCCACCGGAATTCGCAGGTAGCACTGATCCGTTAGTGGCTGTCGAGTGGGTCAAGGCGCTTGAAGCAATCTTCGACCATCTTCAGTATGAGGATAAAGACAGGATCAGCTGTGCAGTATTCATGTTGATAAAGGCTGCACGTATCTGGTGGAATGCCACTAAGGTTGGTGTCGATGTTTCAGCTTTGAAGTGGCAAGAGTTCACAGACCTGTTCTATGACAAGTACTTTCCCGACGCACTTCGAGCTAGGAAGGTGACTGAGTTTCTGGAGCTTCGACAGGGAGGCATGAACGTTGATGAGTACATTCTCAAGTTCGAGGAGGGTTGTTTATTTGCTCCGTATATTGCTTCAAATGACAAAGATAAAGGTGCTCATTTCAGAGGCCTTAGAGCTGAGATCAAGAGATATCAACATGTCCAAGGCTGTGACTTTCAAAGAGATTGTGTCTAAGGCTTTGTGGCCGAACAAGAGAAAGGATATCGCCAGAGAGAGGAGCGAGGATCAAGCTGTTGCTCAGAGAGGCCAGGGCTCGAATCAAAGAGGCAAGGATCGTTTCAAAGGGAAGGGCAAGATGGAATCGAGTCCTAGACCACCGCAGTTCCAGTTGATCCTGAGAAGCTGTGTCCTAAATGCAGCAGACATCATCGAGGAGAGTGCAGATTTGGCACTCATATGTGTTATCGTTGTGGCACGGCTGGCCACATTGCTAAAGATTGTCCAAGGGGAGCGAGCAAGGATAAGGTGCAGGGTCGCATCTTTACGATGACCAAGGAAGGTATAAACCATGATTCTTCTGTGATCTCTAGTACTATTTTAATTTCAGGCAGAGTAGCTACGACTTTGATTGATACAGGTGCTACTCATTCTTTTATGTCTGAATTGTTTTTGAGATCTTTGGGTATAGTTCCTTCTGTTCTTCCCTCCAGTTCAATGTTGTTTTGCCTTCGGGGATGTGTTGTGCCCGACATCGATTGTGTATGCGTGCTCTGTTCAAATTGATGGGCGTTTGGTTTTTGCTGATTTGATTGTCATCCCGATGGTTGCATTTGATGTTATACTTGGCATGGATTGGCTATCAACCTATCGTGCAGTGATTGATTGCGTTGCTAAGACGGTGACTTTTGCAGATGATGGCAATAGGGAAGGTATGCTCGCCAGTGCAGGTACTTCGCTGGTCCTTTTTTATTTCTTGTCTTGAGGCTGAGAAGTTGCTGTGTAGAGGTTGTGATGTGTTTCTGGCTTCGATTGTGGATGTGGATAGAATGTTAAGTTGAATATGATGATATCGATGTTGTGAGGGAGTTGCTGATGTGTTTGAGGATGATGTGCCGGGTTTGCCGCCGGACAGGGATGTTGAGTTTGTGATTGATCTAGCTCCAGGTACGGTTCCTATTTCTAAGGCTCCGTATAGGATGGCTCCTACCGAGATGAAGGAGTTGAAGACGCAGTTGCAGGATCTTTTAGACAAGGGTTTTATTCGACCGAGTTCTTCGCCTTGGGGAGCTCCGGTTCTTTTTGTCAAGAAGAAAGATGGGTCGTTGCGGCTGTGTATCGACTATAGGGAGCTCAACAAAGTGACTATCAAGAACAAGTATCCGTTGCCACGGATAGATGATTTGTTTGATCAGCTGCAAGGTGCTACTGTATTTTCGAAGATTGATCTTCGGTCTGGCTACAATCAGTTGAAGGTTAGGGAATCTGATATCCCTAAGACAGCGTTCCGGACCAGGTATGGTCACTATGAGTTTCTTGTGATGTCTTTTGGTCTGACCAATGCTCCTTCAGTTTTCATGGATCTGATGAACCGTGTGTTCAAGCCGTATTTGGATAGCTTCGTCATTGTCTTCATCGACGACATTTGATTATTCCAAAACCAGAGAGCTTCATGCAGAGCATCTCAGAGTTGTTCTTCAGTTGTTGAGAGAGAAGAGGTTGTATGCTAAGTTGAAGAAGTGTGAGTTTTGGTTGGAGCAGATTTCTTTTCTAGGCCATGTTGTTTCGAAGGATGGCATAGCTGTTGATCCAGCAAAGATTGAGGCGATTCAGAAGTGGCCTATTCCTACCACTGTCTCAGAGGTACGCAGTTTTCTTGGGTTGGCAGGTTATTATCGTCGTTTCATCTCAGATTTTTCTAAGATTGCCCTGCCGTTAACCAATCTGACGAGGAAGACTGTGAAGTTCGAGTGGTCCAATGATTGCCAGAGTGCATTCAAGAGTTGAAGAAAGTTGACGACAGCTCCTGTTCTTGCATTGCCCAGTGGTTCTGAGGATTTTGTTTTATGATGCGTCGAAGAAGGGTCTTGGAGCAGTGTTGATGCAGCGTGGGAAAGTCATAGCCTATGCTTCTCGCCAGTTGAAGGACTATGAGAAGAATTATCCGACGCATGATTTGGAGCTAGCAGCTGTGGTTTTCGCCTTGAAGATTTGGAGACATTACTTATATGGCGAAAAGTGTGAAATTTTCACGGACCACAAGAGCTTGAAGTATTGTTTTCCAGAAAGAGCTCAATATGCGCAGAGGAGGTGGTTAGAGCTTGTCAAAGATTATGATGTGACGATTAGTTACCACCCGGGAAAGCGAATGTTGTAGCAGATGCTTTGAGCCGTAAATCGAGTTCTTCTTGAGTTCGATGATTCAGCAGCCGTTGTTGTTAGACTTGCAGCGAGAGGAGATAGCTTTGGTGGTTCCGGGGACCATTGCTCGCTTTTCAGCGTTGGTCATTCGGGCTACTTTGACGGACAGGATCCGTAGAGCAGCTGTTGATGTTCAGTTGTCAGAGTTGAGAGCCAGGGCTGAGGAGAGAGGTAATTCAGAGTTTGGAGTGAATGGAGACGGTTTGATGACATTCAGAGGTCGTATTTGTGTTCCTACTGGTGATGATATTCGGCGAGACGTCTTGACAGAGGCACATACCGCACCATATTCGATACATCCAGGCAGCACCAAGATGTATCAGGATCTTCGTAGACTCTACTGGTGGCCAGGTATGAAGAAAGACATTGCCATGTTTATTTCTCAGTGTCTAACTTGTCAGCAGGTGAAGATTGAGCACCAGAGACCTGCTGGGACATTGCTATCTTTGCCGATTCCTCAGTGGAAATGGGAGCATATTACGATGGATTTCGTGACTGGTCTTCCCAGAACGCAGAAAGGTTTTAACTCTATTTGGGTTATTGTCGATCGATTGACCAAGTCAGCGCATTTTCTCCCAGTCAAGACGACGTATTCCATGAACCAGTATGCCGAGGATTATATAGCAGAGATTGTTAGACTTCACGGTGTCCCTGTGTCGATTGTGTCTGATCGTGACCCTAGATTTACCTCAGAGTTTTGGAAGAGTTTGCACAGAGCTATGGGTTCACGGTTAGCTTTCAGTACAGCATATCACCCTCAGAGCGACGGTCAATCAGAGAGAGTTATTCAGATTCTAGAGGATATGCTCAGAGCTTGCACTATTGATTATTCTGGTAGCTGGGATTCTAAATTGCCTCTTGTGGAGTTCACGTACAATAACAGTTACCAGGCGACGATTGGGATGGCACCGTACGAAGCACTTTATGGCAGGAAGTGTAGATCTCCCTTGTATTGGGATGAGATTGGTGAGAGGAAGATGTTGGGTCCAGAGTTGGTCCAACAGACTGCTGATGTAGTTGCTGTTATTAGAGAGAGGATGAAGACAGCGCAGTCGAGACAGAAGAGCTATGCGGATGTACGTCGTAGACCTTTGCAGTTTGAGGTTGGCGATCACGTGTTTTTGAAGATAGCACCTCTCAAGGGTGTGATGCGGTTTGGCAAGAAGGGCAAGTTGAGTCCGAGATTTATTGGCCCCTTTGAGATTTTGGACAGATTGGTGATCGAGCCTACAGGTTAGCCCTACCGCCAGATCTTGACAGAGTCCATAATGTTTTTCACGTATCGATGCTCAGGAAGTATATTGCGAATCCTTCCCATGTTCTTCGCCACGAGCCATTGGACTTGACGCCGAATTTGACGTACCAAGAGATTCCGGTTCAGATACTGGACCGCAAAGTTAAAGTTTTGAGGAACAAAGATATCGGCATCGTTAAAGTTCTTTGGAGGAACCATTTGATCGAAGAGGCCACGTGGGAACCAGAGGATGAGATGAGAGAGAAGTATCCTGAGTTGTTCGTGCAGTGACGTCAATTTCGAGGACGAAATTCCTCTAAGGAGGGGAGATTGTAATAGCCAAGCCTGGTGTACGGTACGGTTTAAGTTTTCATAAGTTTATTGACTACTTGGTCAAGTTTAGGTATAGTTTGGATGTTAAGAGTTTCGATTTATGATTTATAGTATGGTTGGTTATAGATGTGTAGTGCTTTTGTAGCGGCGTTACGATTAAATTCATGATAAATTGTATATTGATCCAAATGAGGTGAGGCCTTTTCCATTAGAAAGATAAGACATAGAGGTGTAACTTTCTTATTTTGAGTTTTGTTCAAATCATTGTGGAAGGTAAGCCAAAAGTGCCCCGAAGTGTTTCGTGTGTTTCGACGTTCCTCCAGTGACACATGTTGGGAGAATGGGCATAACTTTTACTCAGACGTCCAATTGATCTGCAATTTTGGGGGATTTAGGATAAGACATAGAGCTACAACTTTGTAGTTTACCACTTTTCCAAATTATGAAGGGATTAGGCGTTTCAGAAGCGATCTTTGGAGTGGCAGTGCGCAGAGTGCGCGCCGAGCGGGAATAAATGTCCGCCCGGGCGAGCCTACTTCGAAAATTTTGGATTTTGGCCGAGAGTTCTGCGCTCGGCGGAAAAATATGTTCGCCCGAGCGGCCAGCAATGTTTAAAAATCGTGTTTTGGTATTTTTAGTGTTTAAATACAAGTGTTTGCCCTCATTTCTCTCATTTCCTCCATTCTTCTCGGTTCTTCACTTCAAGGGAGAGCTAGGGTTCTCATTCCTTCTTCATTTCCTTTGATTCAAGCTTCTTGTTAGTTATTTGTGTTGAGAGCAAGATTATTTTGGGATCAAGGAAGCTAAGGTAAGCTTTTGGTTTGGTTATTTCTTAGTTTTTGGTGTTGGAGATGTTATGGGTTTGTGATGGTGTTGATTCTTTGGCTTTTATGGTATTGTTGTTGGGTTATTGGGTTATTGATGGTGCAAATTATGGTTTATTGTTGTAGGATTGCTACCAAGAGTATAGAATCAAGGTTTCAAGTGGTTGTAAGTGGAATTTCATTCTTGTGCTCACATGATTATATATGTATTGTGTTTCAAAGGTTTTATTGTGTTATTCCCTTCATTTGATTCACTATTATGTTGATACCTTTGTTGTATATTGTGGAGGCAATTGATGTCTCAACTTTGAGAAGGGAATACAAAAGAGAAAGATATCAAAGTGTTTGATGAAATGTCCCAAAGAAAGAGTTTAAATGTTTTATGGATTGATAGATACATAGTCAGAGATTGCATGCAATTAGTTGATCAACGACCATAGGCTTATATCCCTCAGAGTTGTCGATTTATATCGATGGGATAAGAGCACCACAGACAGAGTTACTATTGATATCAATCCACCATAGTAAAGAGAAATACCATCTCATTGTTATGCTATTGCTACGATATACATGTTTCAGAGTTGATGGTATTTTATGTTTTCAAAGCCATGTTTTACAGATATACTATGTATCATTGCTATGTAAGAGTTCCACTTGCTGAGTTTTATACTCATTTCAGTTATTTCATGTGATGCAGATAAGAGCGACGGACCAGGACGTTGATTGTGGCCCGGAGTCATATGCATACGAAGTTGGAAGGAAGATGTTATTTTGCAAGTATTTTGGATCATGATCATAGGAATGATATTTTGTATTTTGTTATATCATTTGAATGATCATTTATTTACTTTTAAACATTTTATGGTGATGTATTTTGAAACTCCTTCCATTTGATAGAAAATTTTAAATTCCGCTGCTATTTTTATTGTAAAGGGTCGAGGTGTCACAAATTTTATTTGCATAATGGTTTTATTTAGAGAAGATAGATTGTGCATTCCTAAGTCATCAATTTGTGAATTACTTGTGAGGGAGGCACATGGTGGTGGTTTGATGGGGCACTTTGGTGTGGCTAAACTTTGAGTTTTGCATGAGCTTTTTTATTGGCCACATATGAAACGTGATGTTGAACGTGTTTGTGAAAAAACATTACTTGTAGACAAGCTAAGTCTAGAACACAACCACATGGATTGTATACACCACTTCTGTTCCTAGTGCACCTTGGATTGATATTTCTATGGATTTTGTTTTAGTTTTTGATACGAATCCTGTACGAATG